>NC_052621.1:36594686-36797274 GCF_016545825.1 Eucalyptus grandis | reverse complement strand
ATCGATAAAAACCAAAGTAATTAAAAAAATCGATTTTAATGAAAATCGAACAAAAAAAAAACAAGCTTTTTGGTTCGATTCGGTTTTCGTTAGGTTTTTAACAGCCCTAATTTTACCATAGTTGTGAGCCTATTTGACAATCCAGTTAACTATTGTAGATTGAGGGATAAGTTTCTCTTCTTCTTCTTCTTCTTTTTATAGTTTGAAACAGATATCCATTTAGTTACGCAATTTTTTTTTTCAATTTCTGAGACAAATATATAACCCAAAAATAGGTTAGGAACAAAAATAAGAAGTAGGAATTATCTACTTTTCTATTCTAAAAACAAAAATTAAAAAAAAATCTTCTTATCGCTCGCCCTTGCCACCGGTCGGCCGCCCACTTGCCATTTGCAAGCTCATCACCTGCCAGTCGCCCTAGAGGGAGAGATATCTCGGAAGATATATTAAATTAATTTCTATTCGAGGAATAGAAATTTCATATCATAATCAAACATATATTTTTGTTTAGAAATTCGTCTAGAGAATAGAAATCAAAAATATATTTCTAAAGAAATAGGGCACGGAATAAAATAGTTATCATTCGCGTCCTACAACAACCTCATTTGACAACTTAATTAGGATGGACTTACATGATTTGATTAAATTAAAATTTCATTTGATTTTTGGGAAATTTCAAATAAGGACTTGAGTTCGAGGACGCCAACCTCTCCCTTTTTTCAATTGGAGCGGACACAAACCGGCGGGCTCTCTCTATTAGAATAATCAAAATCAAATCAAAATAACTTTTCATGTTCTATATTCCGAATATCTTATCTTATGAATTGACCAAGATCAATTAACTTGCAATTAGAATGATTAGAATCAAATCATCTCCTACTCTAATGACATCATGTAGATTTCCAAGGAGAATGTGGAATGCAGACACAAAGATAATGTTGGTTGTTTGTTTGTAAAACAAACAAAATGTGATTTTTCATTGTCTCACATAGGAAAGTTGGGAGGAGATATGTCATTTTATAAGTATGAGCTTTTTTCTAGTCTGTTCAAAGAAAAGGTTGGAGTGTGGGACCCACAATACCAGCGTGCGGATGTGCGATTATTAATTAATAGGCGTGCTAAGCACGTTTGCACAACTGTGATTTAATTAGCACCAATCATATTATTTTCATTTTATTTCAAATGGCTATTTTTTCCAATAGATAATACAATATAGATGCACAAGTCATGAAAAAATTGATTTTTTATTTAATTAGCACTTTCGCCTCGTGTTAGACATAATGAACAAAAGTGGCTACATCTCGTAGTTGGAGGTAGCTATTTTGAAAAATGTTGAGTTCTCGGCGTTCACACATGCACTTCTCATGAAATCAGCGAAATGAAAGTTAATGTTAACATAGATATGCAAAGATGTTTACAAATTAAGATTGAAGACCGGAAAAGGCCACCGAAAGGCTTCCTAGAGCCGCGTCTTCCCGACGGGAATTTAGCTCCTCACTCAGATCCTCCCGCAAGCTGAAACTTCTACCGTCTTATTGAAATGCCGGGATAGGAGAGCAACCTGAAAGCATCTTCACGACTCACAAAGTACAAGAAGAAGATGAAAAGGACGAACACATCGGTTCGGTGTCTACAGCTTGAGAGTGTCGATGAAAGGAACCGCATCATCAAGCTTGTGGCTTAAGAAACCTGCAGAATTCTCCGAGTTCGAGAGGGTTTTGGTAGATAGGGGGAGTCCGGTGGCTGCGAGGAGCGGGAGAAGGTCCGACCGGAAGAGACGGGCTGGGATAGCAAAAGGTTGCTATGGACACCCTCTCCTTCTCTTTGTTCACCTTTCCGTGATCCGGCGCTCCGTACGTGCCATTGCTGTAAACCTCCATGATTTGACCTAAATTCACGACTATGCCGCCGGGAACGGGTGGAACCGTGACCAGCCAGTTGTCCTTGCTAAGGACCGAAGGCCGGGATGTTGCCGCACTCCGTCAACGGGGTGATCCCCGAGATGTCGGCATGTGGCAACAGGCCTATTGCTCTCTCAGTTCCGGGCATGCTTTGGGTAGTAATTCATCCCGACCTCGTATTTCCCTTCTCCGAAACTTTTCGTCAACGGATCCATTCCGCCTTCATGAATCCCCAACGCCATTCCAATATACTTCACTACTTCCGCTGCCACCTTCCTCATATCTTCGCTGTATTTCTCTAGTGCTATCCTGATCGACTAAGCATTCACAATTAACATTTGTTTAATTTAGCCACCTCGAAGTGCACAAACAGGACATAAACGGAAAGGATGGAAACCGAATGACCTGAATTCCGGGGGATTTTTTGGCCACAGATCGAGATTTCTCGCATGAGCAGGATGGCATTTGAGGAAGATCGTGTCGTCCACCGCAGCTTCCGGGTCGTGAGAGGTGACGAAAGCTTGCCCGTAACCTTCGAGACTTCCGGGTTTCGGGCTGACTTTTGCTTTCGTGGTGGGGCAGATCGAAGAACCCTTGCACGTTCTCCTTCATCATCCTCATCCCTTCATCCAACACTCCATGGTTCATTAACGCACATTCACCATGTCAAATTTTGTATGGCTACAACCGACTATTTTAATAGCTTAAGCTGTTAAATAAAAAGGTGATTTAATATTCAATTATTCCAATGCACCGCAAATCACAATCTTATGCTTTTCCAAATTAAAACCCATTCCCATGGAGATACTATCATGATCCTTCTATTTTTCAATGACAATGGTTCGTGTCGTACATGAAGATAGTGCCGATCAATGAAATGATGCCGATCATGTTTCTATGAGATCATCTCAATGGATTCTAAATTAATAATAATTTCAAATGCAAGAAATGACTCACTAACTTGACACACTCGCTTAGACAAAAATAAAATAAACGTTTGAAGTGAATCTTATTTCAAATAAAAACTTGAAATATTCTCATTTTTTTCAAGTAAAGGCTTGAAGTGATTATGGTTATTTTAAAGAATGACCTAACTTCATCGACTCGCAGGTCAACTAGATACTCTGGCCAATCGAGGGCATTTTCATCCTAAGACAATTTCAACCTAAATTAAACTTAAATTAGATTAAAAATTAAAAAATATTTATAAAAAAAAACAAACAAACAGCGCCGCCCCATCGACCGCTGCCCTCATCGCTGGTGGGGCGGCAGCAATGGCCAACGAGGTTGCTGGCGACCCCTTGCAACCCTCTCCTACATCTGAGCCTGGGATCAGGTATTTTACCGCCCCACTAGTAAAATAAGTCCAGTTTGAGAGTATGAAGTAAAAAGAGCGGGTATTGTGACAACAACAAACAGAAGACTACATGTGTTTAAGCTAATGATCAAGTAGAAATCGTACCAAGAAAAGACCCCATTGACGACGGGCAGAGTGAAGGTTGTAGAGCTCGGTGGATCGAGAAGGAGGATCCATCGGCTTCCCCAGATTGATGCGAGGCAAGCCCTACGACAACTCTCGATGGTGACCAGCCATTACTATGTCGTTGCGAAGGTACATGGGGGGCACAGCATCCGGCTATCGCTGCCTGACCAGCTCTTGCACACTCGACACCGGCAGCGTCGAGTTCAAGTTCACCCTCTCCTTCTCTTTGTTCACCACTGCTTTGTGATCCGGCGCTCTGTACGTGCCATTGCTGTAAACCTCCATGATTTGACCTAAATTCACGACTATGCCGCCGGGAACGGGTGGAACCGTGACCCAGCAGTTGTCCTTGCTAAGGACCTGAAGGCCAGGGATGTTGCCGCACTCCGTCAACAGGGTGATCCCCGAGATGTCGGCATGTGGCAACAGGCCTATTGCTCTCTCAGGTTCCGGGCATGCTGGGTAGTAATTCATCCTGACCTCGTATTTCCCTTCTCCGAAACTTTTCGTCAACAGATCCAATTCGCCTTCATGAATCCCCAACGCCATTCCAATATACTTCACTACTTCCGCTGCCAGCTTCCTCATATCTTCGTTGTATTTCTCCAGTGCTATCCTGATCGATAAAGCATTCACAATTAACATTTGTTTAATTTAGCCACCTCGAAGTGCACAAACACGACATAAACGGAAAGGATGGAAACCGAATGACCTGAATTCCGGGGGATTTTTGGCCACGAATCAAGATTTCGCATGAGCGGGGATGGCATTTGAGGAAGATCGTGTCGTTCCACCGCAGCTTCCGGTCGTGAGAGGTGACGAAAGCCCGCCCGTAACCTTCGAGACTTCCGGGTTTCTGGGCTGACTTTTGCTTCTCGTGGTGGGGCAGATCGAAGAACCCTTGCACGTTCTCCTTCATCATCCTCATCCCTTCATCCAACACTCCATGGTTCTTTATATGGTGCTTTATCCCCTACTGAATATAACAGAATATCTTCTTGTGTTATAGCTAAAGAAGTCTGGGATAGATTACATATTACCTATGAAGGAACCGATCGAGTGAAAGAGACCAGAATCAACATTCTCCTCGGTCAATATGAAGCCTTCAAAATGAAACCAGGAGAATCTATAACGGATATGTTCATTCGCTTTACTGAAATCGTGAATGGTCTTGAAAATCAAGGTCAACCAATTTCTGATCCCATGAAAGTAAGCAAGCTACTGGGTGGACTTTCCAAGGATTGGAATCACATAAAGACCTCAATCAGAGAGACCCAAAGAATCATGCCACTATCTGTTGATGAGTTGGTGGGAACTCTTCAGTCTTATGAAGTGGAGTGAATCAATGAAGACGAAGATCCTAAAGGTAATAAATCAATTGCATTAAAATCTAATGATGATTCTGATGTTACAGATTCTGAAGACGATATGGATGATGAGGAACTTGCTCTCATGATAAGAAGATTCGAAAGCTGAACGAGAAAAGGAAGAAGATTCAATCCAAAGAAACAAAGTTTTCAAAAGCAATGAGACTAAGTCCGTTGAGGATGATGAATCAAACAAAGATGTAGTCTGCTTTGAATGTAAGAAAAAGGGACACATCAGACCCAATTGTCCTCTTCTGAGGAAGAAGAAAGGAAAAACTGAAAAGTACCGAAAAGTTCTTAAAGCTGAAACCTGGAGTGATACAGAGTGTGAAGAAAGTGATGATGATTATACCAATATATGTCCGATGGCACATCGATTGATTCAAATTCGAGACAAATTCAGACTCGAAAGAGAATTTGAGGTAAGTAACTTCAAAATTCCTATTAAGGTTTCAAAGTACATTGATGAATTGTGTTTCAGTCTTAAGACTTCTCTTAAAAGAATTTCCGAACTCAAGAAAGAAAATTCTGCTCTAAAACAACAAGAAAATATTTTGAAAGAAAAAGTGAAAAGTTTAGACAAGAATGTTTCTTCTCTTAAAGAAAGTGAAGATAATTTGTTCAAAGAAAATGCATTCTTGAAAAGAGATATCTCAAATATTTCCAAAAGATTTTCTATAGGATCTGAGAAACTAGAAAAAATTCTCTCTGTTCAAAGACCTTATTTTAATAAATCTGGTTTGGGAATGATTGCTGAAACCATTCCTTTAATTGATTTTCCTAAGGTGAAGGAAAGAATCAAACAAAGACCCACAAGAGATGCTTACAAAAATCATTTTAAAATAATCTTTGTAAAACCGTAGGTCGCAATGCTCTCGGATGCTCAAAATGCAACAGTGCAGATCTTTTGAAAAAGAATGTCCTATGATTTGGAAACTGTTAAAAAGGTATGGGCAAAAACCGCGTACCATACTAACACCAATGGACCCAAGAAAATATGGGTACCAAAGAAGGTTTGAGTTTCTTTTTTAAATGCGAGGTCACTATCAAGAAAAAGGTAAAATGGTATCCGGATAGTGGATGCTCAAGACACATGACAGAGACTCAAATTACTTCATAAAGCTTGTTCGAGTAAATGGTGGAAAAGTCTCTTTTGGAGGAAACAAAGTAAAGGAAAAATTGTGGGATTTGGGCGTAAAGATTGGAAATCTCAAAATCAGCAATGTTTCCTTAGTGGAAGGGCTCAATTACAATTTGCTCGGTATTAGTCGGCTATGTGATAATTGGTTTCAAAATCAACTTTCAAGAGAGAATATGTTCGGGAATTAGTAAAGATTCTACTCAGTCATTCACGGGTCGAAGACATGGAAATATCTACCTCTTGGATGTAAAACCAAATGAATCACAATGTCTAATCTCAATCCAAGACGAAGCAAACTTATGGCACGTAAAAAGCTTGGGCACGTCAATATGAAGCAAATAGCCAAAATCTCAGCAAAGAAGCTTGTTTGTGGTCTACCCAATTTATCATATCAAAAGTCTGATCTATGTACACCATGTATATTGGGAAAACAGGTAAGAAATTCCTTTAAACCAATAAATCAAGTTTCCACTAACCGTGTACCGCAGCTTCGCATATGGATCTTTTGGACCAACCGAACGCAAAGCATTGGAGGTAAGAAATACCGCCCGGTAATTGTGGATGATTACTCACGATTCACTTGGGTATATTTCTTGGCAAGTAAGGCCGAAACCTTTTCTTACTTTGAAAAGTTTGCTAAAAAGGTTCAAAATGAAAAATGGTATGTTATCTCGAGTATAAGAACAGATCATGGAGGTGGATTTGAAAATCATGATTTTACAAAATTTCGTGATGAATCGGTTTCCAGCATGTATTCTCCTCTCCATATACCCGAGCAAAATGGAGTTGTGGAAAGAAAGAATAGATCTCTTCAAGAAATGGCTAGAACTCTTTTAATTGAAAGTAACATCTCTTCACGCTTTTGGGCTGAAGTAGTATTTGACATGTTACATTATAAATAGAGTTTTTCTAAGGCCTATTCTCGGAAAAAACCCCTATGAACTATTCAAAGAAAAGAAGCCTATTGTTTCATATTTTCATGTATTTGGATGCAAATGTTTTATTCTGAAAAATGCAAATGATCGAATTTGTAAGTTTGAAGAAAAGTCGATGAAGGCATCTTCCTTGGATATTCAACCACAAGCAAAGCGTACAGAGTCTACAACAAGAAGACTCAAACAGTGGAAGAATCAATGAATGTTAAATTCCAAGACTCTATGCAAAATGAATCTATTCAGACTCATCTTGAAGAATCTGAACTTGCTCCAGACTCTACAAAGTCTAAAATAGCTCAGACTTTGAAGGACCAAAGAACAAGTGACTGTTGAAGATTCAAGTGAAGGAAGTGACCATCAAATCGACAAATTAACCAGCAACTCGGAAACATAAGTCCAATCATCCCAAAGATCTTATTATTGGCGACATCAATGAAGGAATTCGCACAAGATCCAAAAGGCGCGAAAAGTCTAGTCTTTGTGGCTCTTGTTTCGAAATAGAACCCAAAAGTATAGAAGAAGCTTTATCGATGAAAGCCTGGATTGAAGCTATACAAGAAGAGCTCAGGCAATTCAGCATTAATGATGTCTGGGAATTGACTCCTAAACCAAAAGGTAAATATGTTATTGGAGCTAAATGGGTTTTCAGGAACAAGATGAACGAGAAAGGAAAAGTCATAAGAAACAAGGCAAGACTCGTGGCCAAGGGATACACACAAGAAGAAGGGATAGACTATGACGAGACTTACGCTCCAGTGGCAAGGTTAGAAGCAATTCGATTATTACTTACTTTTGCTTGTTATAAAAATTTCAGGTTATTCCAAATGGATGTCAAAAGTGCCTTCCTAAATGGATTCATCCAAGATGAAGTCTATGTGGAACAACCTCCTAGGTTTGAAGACCCAAGGAAACCAGACTCAGTATTCAGACTCAAAAAGGCTTTATATGGCTTAAAACAAGCACCTCGAGCTTGGTACGATAGATTGTGTAAGTTTTTAATTGAAAATGGATTTGTTAAAGGTAAATTGGACACTACTCTTTTCATTAAAAAAGAAAGCAAGAGTTTTCTACTTGTTCAAATATATGTCGATGATATTATTTTTGGATCATCTAATGAAAGTTTGTGCAAGAAATTCTCTAAGACTATGCAGGATGAATTTGAAATGAGCATGATGGGTGAGTTAACCTTCTTTCTTGGACTTCAAGTGAAACAACTGAAGGAAGGAACTTTTATTCATCAAGAAAAATATGCTAATGATATTGTGAAGAAGTTTGGTCTGGACAATTGCAAAAAGGCCGATATACCAATGTCAAGTTCCTTGAAGATAGACAAAGATGAATGAGGAAAGAAAGTCGACCAAAAGTTATACAGGAGTATCATCGGTTCACTTCTTTATCTTACTGCTTCTAGACCTGACATTTTGTTTAGCGTTTGCATTTGTGCTAGATTCCAAGCAGACCCTAAAGAATCACATTTAAATGCTGCAAAGCGTATTATCAAATATATTGCATCAACTTCAAGCCTCGGTCTCGGTATCCTAAAAGGAGACTTTACTCTTCTTGGGTACTCGGAGACGCAGACTTAGCGGATGCGAGTTGATAGAAAGAGCACATCGGTACCTATCAACTACTTGGAGGCGGGACAAAGTGTCTTGGTTTTCAAGGAAGCAAAGTACAGTTGCTCTCTCTACAAGCAGGCGAATATGTAGCTCTTGGAAGTTCTTTGTTCACAAATTCTGTGGATAAAACAACAGCTAAGAGACTTCGGAATTGAAGATTCATGCACGGAGATTAAATGTGACAACACCAGCGCAATCAATCTCACTAAAAATCCAATTCTTCACTCAAGAGCAAAGCATATAGAGATACGACATCACTTCATTAGAGATCATGTTCAAAATGGAGAAATTATGATTCAGTTTGTTGACTCAAAGAACCAACTGGCGGATATATTTACAAAGCCTTTGGAGAAAAATCAATTTGAAATTATCCGTTCTAGACTCAACATTTTGAGGTTTGAAGAAGTTAAAGTCTAGAGACTCTTAGACTCAGACAAATAAGACTTTGACTGCAAAACTTTGACTGTAAGTTATTCTCTCTCTCTAATCTCATCTTGAAAAGGTACGTTCATCAACCGTATTGATTATTGGTATCTCAATCGCTATCTTTAATTGACAAAATTATTGCATCGTTTCTTTTAGAAAAAGAAGTTATTCTGATGTGACCATTTTTCGAAAAAGGCAGTTATTTTTTAAAAATGCATATTTTCACTTACCATTACGACGGTTGGTATCCCCTCCTTACGACTGTCTTATATACGGTCAGTTTCTCTTCGCTTAACTCCAAAACCCTAAAAAGCACCAATCTTCCATTCCTGTTTTCTTCTCTTGTTTAATCTTGAAAAGTTGTCATCTTTCTTGGGAAAGTCAAGCAATGAATCTTTCAAAGACTAAGAAAGATGTCGTCTTCAAGAAAGTCTTCGAGGATCGCAAGCAGGGGACCACGGCGAATGAGTGAGGGGCCTACGCACTTCGATCTCACTGAAGAAGAAGTGTCTCCAAATCAGCAGCAGAGCCCACAACATTCTCAGCAGTGTCATTCTCCTCCATCTAGTCCTCAAGATGTTGATCATCATCAAAATGAAGAAATCATTGAAGATGCAGATCCTGTAAGAGTTCAAAGGCCCTCTTTTATTTATAAGTTGTATCGTGCTTTAAAAGGGACTGGTACTCCGTTGAACTATGTGGATGATTTTCTTAAGGACAAAGGATATGGAAATGAATATATCTTCTTGCGAAAAATGGAAAGTTTGGGAATTGCTCGTAAGGGGGTGGAAGAAGAAACCCTTGCGAATATCCCAAGTGACCCTCGTGATTGGGGATTTAATCCGGTGGATGGAAATGATGATGATAAATTATACAGCGAATTTCAACCAAGAATGGGAGTTGCGGCGGAAAATCGAGGAAAAAGGGGAGAGTTGTTTAGATCGAAAGAATGAAGGATCTATACTCAAAATTGCTGAAGCGTGGGGTGATAAACCCTAGGAGTGTGGATTTTGACTTTCTGGATGCTGTAAATGTGAACTTAAGGGAAAAATTCGGTCATCTTCAACTTGAGAAATTCTGCTCTAACTCCACAGAGGCCTATCCTCAACTAACTGCATATTTCTATTCAAATCTTAGTTTCTTGGATGCGAATAGATTCTCCTTCAGTGTCAAAGATCAAGACTATGTTGTGGATATGGATATGCTTTGGCAGATGTGTTAGGAGTTGAGAGAGGAAGATATCAACGGATCAAAGTTTCTATTGCTCGTACTACTCGGAACTTGTTAAGGACAGGAGAACGAGAGGAAAGATTTCCTATTCAATGATGAGTGCATTTAACATCTTCCCGCACAAAATTGTAATCAATTGCCTCAGACCGAAATCAACTTCCAAGACTGATGTCTCAAGTTCAAAGGCAAAGCTAATGTCTTGTGACGAAGTTATTCAGACATCTGAACATTCAGCCTCCGCAAATTCTTTGTGCTCGATCGTGCGATCATATGGTGGTAGGACTGAAAATGGTGACCAAGATGCGTCTGAAGGAACTAAGCAAGGCATTGGAGAAATTTAAGGAGAAGACTCCAGTCAAATCTCATCAATTCTCTTCTGTAGGAAAAAGGAAAGGGAAGGAGCCCATGGATGCTCCATCTAAGAGAAGAAGAGCTCTCCTCGTTGAGGATGAAGATGATGAGGATAACATCACTATCTCGCAATGGCTTTGAAGAATCTCGGTCGATCCGTTCAGAGAAAGAATCGAATGGCGAGATTTAAGAAAGAGCAAAGAAAGAGGCAGAGGAAAAAGAAACGGAGGAAAGAGAAGAAGAAGAAGAAGAAGAAGAAGAAAGAGATGCTGAGCAAGAGAGAGTTGAAAAAGAAGAAGAAGAGAAAAGAGATCGGGAAGAAGGAGAACATAAGGAGCACTCTCCACTGAAGGCATGAACACGGGGGAGACCAAGAGAAAAGAGGAATGTCCTCAAATCCCGTAACCAAGTGAGGGAGTCGGTCGATCCCAAAGAGATCCGGAGGAGGTTTTTGCCTCTCGGTTTCCTAAGGAAGGTCATGAGGTTTCTTCGCCAAATCTGCGTGATTATACCGATCTACCATCGTCGCATTTACTCCATCGATCGTGCCAATGCGCACGCGAGACCGACAATTCAGCAGACTTTCGAGAGTGATGGATATTCTCTTGGAGATGCAAGGTCGATATATGCATTGGGATGTGAAGTTCAGAACTTGCATAATGTAGGACAAGTCTCTTCGGGTTCCTTAAATGATCAAATCCAAGCCATTTCTCTTCAGATTCAGACTAATGCTAAGGATGAGGATGTTGCTCAGTTGAAGGAAGACTTTAAAAGGCTGGAAGGCATCGTTCAGTCGATGGGAGATTTTCAGCTTGTTCGTGTTCCCAAGAATCCTTGACTTCATTTTCATCTCAAGCTTTTTTATGCTGACAAAAAGGAGGAGAGTTGCGAGACTTGAAAAACTTTGAACTTAAATTTGTCGAACTTTTGGTTTGTTTGGTTTGTGGTTTGTGGTTTGTTTTGACTTGACTTATGTGTCTGGGTGTGGACTAAATTTGTCTGGATGTGGACTAAATTTGGGATTTGGATTTGACTGCTTATTATTAACTACTATTGATATCTTATGGATGGTTTTATTGCATACTGGACTAACCTATTTTCCGTGGTTGCAGATTCTAGTATTATTCATTTAGCCATTCATCTCTATAAGATATGCATATGTGTTTGAGAAATGTTTTGCAGGTCAAAGTTTTCCAAATCTGCAGGAAAGTTTTGTCACCATAAAAAATGGGGAGATTGTTGGAGAAATCCTCTTGAAGTGTTTTGAAGTTGACAAAACGTTTCCATCGTCCAGTCCGAAGGCTTGCGGACTCGCTATTTAAAGTCCAAGACCTCCGGACAGCCAGACTCAAGACTCAAAGTCTATCCTCATTGACAATTTCTAATCCGTTGAAGAAAGGCTATCTAGATCTAGATGTTTCATTAAGGATGTAGTCTTATCGACTAGAGAAGATCTCTTGGCTGGATATGACATAACGGAATCCTTTGTTTGATCATAATTGATTCGAAGATTAAGGATCCGATAATTGGCAAAGTAAACTTGGAAGGTTCTACTTATGGAAACCGAGATCCTGATTGTATGGGCGAACAGGATTGATGGGCTATTGACATGTTCCTTTAATAGCTCGAATGATCTTTCTAATTGATTACGTCCAACGGGTAGATTGGAGGAATTCCTTTGGTAAGTGCCAACGGGTATGATGGCATGAAGGAGTATATAAGGAAGACGTTACAGTTGTTCAAGAGGGTGCACGATAGAAGAATTCCAAAGTCTGAAGCTCCTTGTTCCTAGTCAATTCATTCGTTGAGCAAAATCGTGTAAACAAAATAGAGTCTATATTCGTGAGAAACCTTGAGGAAGAGTGATAGAACATCTACACTGTAGAATCAAGGAAAAGCTGTGTTGTAACTTCTCTTTTGTTCATAGTGAAATCCAACCGGTGGGCTGTCAGTACGGAAGAGTGGACGTAGGCTTGGAATAAGCCGAACCACTATAAATCTTGTGTTCATTTCTCTCTTCCCTATCCTTTACTTTACTTTGATCGTATTTTTCTTTCTATCGATTGCCTAGAATTGCTTCCGTATCTCGAGAATTTATTTGTGCACCTATTCACCCCCTCTAGGTGCTTACACTAGCTATATCACAAAATACTATTTTTGTTCAAAAATTATTTCCCGGAACAGAAACGTTACCAAACGTGGACGCAGCCTTCGTTTTTGGCTCTACTAAGCGTGCAATGGCCTTCAACCAAAAAAAAAAAAAAAAAAAAAAACGTATGTAATCGCTGGTGTGTGCCGAGATGCCTCAGGGAAGCTCACGGGAGGATTCGCTTGTCTAATTCGGACTCAATCGCCTCTTCACGCGGAAGCCCTTGCGCCTCTCGAAGGCATGCGCTCTATGAAAAATTGGAGAAGAGAGAAAATGGGCAGAGAAGTCTCTGTGGAACTGGAGTCTGACGATTTTTCTTAAGTTCAGTCAGTCACGTGTGAAGACCAACCTCCTTGGGATGTTGGAAGTACTTGCCAAAGATTGTCGGGCCACGCTTTCTTGTATTACTTTTTGTATGTTTAGCCCACTGCTCTAGGTCCCAAAATAAAGCAGCGGATTTGATCGCTAAAGCAAGATATCACGGAGCTCTTCCTCAATGCTGGGTTTGCAGCCCCCCTCAGCCCCTTTTGGATGTTTTGTGTGTTGAAGCTCATTTGGATTGTTCCTTCACTTTATCTACTTAAATGAAATGGAAAATGCATTTTCGCCCCGAAAAAACCACCTTTGCCATCGCCTGACTTGCCATAGCGCCAACATCACCAGCGACTCGCCACCAATTCGTTGGAAAGGCGAGGACGCCAAACCGTGTTCTCCCGGCAACTTTGCGGTGGGATGTAACTTTTCATTTTTTATAATTTGGTTCCGAAAATGAAGAGGAATGTCAATTGGGGCTATTACGCTAGTGCACGTATGAAAACAAGCTGACCGTCTCTCCCTCCGGCGACAACATCACGTAGACTTCTGAGGAGAACGTAGAATGCAGACGCGAAGATAATACAATATAGATTTGACCTACGGATGACGTGGTACATATAATCAACGAAATGTTGAAAACAGTGAAATGAAATTTAATATTAACCTAGAGATGCAAAGAAGTTCACAGATTAAGATTGAAGACCAGAGAAGGCCACGGAAGCGCTTCCTAGAGCAGCGTGTTCCCAATGGGAATTCAGCTCCTCATTCAGATCCTCCTGCAATCTGAAACTTCTACTGTCTTATTGAAATGTCAGGATAGGGGGAGCAACCTCAAAGCATCTTCACGACTCACGATCCAAGAAGAAGAAGAACAGGATGAACACATCAGTTCAGCGTCTACAGCTTGAGGCTTTTCTGCATGATTGATGCTGTGATAATCCTTTTTGCTATGGGCATTGTAAACATTGAGTTTTAAATGTCAAAAGATTTAAATGATATTATCATACCTTGCAAAAAGAAATTTGTTTCACATGCACCTGTGTATGGAATGGGGAATTCCATCAACTTGGTTGAAACTCTAATAATTGTAGATGGAAAAACTCATGGAACAAAAGAAACGTCATATGATAATGTGAAACCACATAAGACTTTAGTGCCTTCACAAAAACAATGGCCACAAGATGAGGGGTTCAGTGTTATCAACACGGGAGGGCTAAACTAAATATTCACGTAAAGTTGAATCAAAGTGGAAGACTAAAGTACTAAGAAAATAACACTATGGTTAGTCAGTCTATTATAACCGTTGACTAGCATGGATCAAATGGACTTTGGGTGTTGATCGTTGAACGGTTTGGTCAAACCGATCTAACAGTTCCGAGGCACTTTTCTAATCGATTCAGTCATTTTTAGACCAATTCCTAAGGTATTTTGATGTGCTGAACCTATTTTTGGCCTTATTATCTCCATTATTTCTCTCTAGATATTGGTTTTCTCACATTTCTTTTCCCATCCACTGTGCCGAAACTGCTAAAGTGCATATTATACATTAGAAGTTTCAATGCCTAATTTCAATAGATTATGACCTAAGCACTTACGGGAATGGATAGTAGACCCCAAAACCATGATCTACATGCAAGTTCATCCGCCAGTGGTGCAACCATAAAGGCTTCTCCGAGGATTATCTATTACTCTTTCATTAGAGAATCTTTATCCCGTTCTTCAAGAATTGGTACTTCTAGTTCCTGTGTTGTTTTGTTATATCCATTGCTTTAGGTAATTATGATTTGTGGTTTTTTTTATTGTCTTTTACAAACATATGACTTCAAATTCTAATTTGTTTCAATCAAAATCATTTACTTCTCATGCCCTTACTATAAACACGGTCAATAATATGTCCCACCATTAGTCGATAGTTTTATATATCTCATTGTTACTCAACTTGACATTGGGAAAAGAATACTTGAAACACCAAAACTTAGCTCGGGTAGACACTTAAATGCCAAAAGTTACAAAAGTGACACTTAGGTACCAAAATCAGAGTAAAATTGATTAGTTAAGTGCCAATGACAAGAAAATCCGGCCAAAATGTTAACATGGCAATTTTTCGACAAGACAAGTGCAAAATGATGTCATTTTGCACACTGACGTGGCTAGACAAGTGCAAAAACGACGTCGTCTTGCTTCTAACATGTTAGATAATTAATATAAATATTAATTAAATCAAATTTAAAATCAAATTAAAATATTAAAAAAACAAAAAACAAAGGAAGATGAAGGTTGCAAGTAGCGAGGGCTTAGCCTTCGCCGACACCTCCCCACCATCACCAAGAAGGGACGGCTATAGTGGGGAAGGGTCGGTAGGGGTCGCCGACCCTGCGAGCCCTCGCCCAAATCTGGGGCGAGGGTTGCCAACCCACGCTCAGCCGCCGGTGACCTTTCCCCCACCATTGTCGGCCCTTCTCAATAAATGGGGAGATAGTGACGAGGGTTGAGCCCTCAACGCCGCAACCTCCATCTTCCTCTTTTTAAAAATAAAATAAATAAAATTTTAATATAATTATAAATATTTTAATATAATTAATATTTATATTGAAATTCAAAAAAAAAAAAAAAACGACGTCATTTTAGTGATTTGTTGCTGACTCAACTCTCCGGCATGCCATGTAAGCGAGTTATATTATTAAAAAGTTATCACATAAGATTTCCAGTTACATTCGCCGGACTTGGCATTTAGGTGTCTCATTTCTATAGAAAAAAAAAGAAAAAAAAAAGTGGCACTTTTGTAACTTTTGATAATTAAGTATCCCTCCGTACCAAATTTTGCACTTAAATGTCCTTCTTCCACCTAATGTTGCTTATTCTACTCATATTGTTAGTTGGTACATGTCATGACTATGCTCCGCACCACTCATTTTGTCACAATCCTTTGAATTCTTCGCTACGTCAAGTGTATGTTATTTCATAACCCTCACTACTCTACTCATTCTATTTCAGAGTTAACAGCTTATTCTGATGCTAATTGGATCGACGACCCTTATGATCGTTGCCGCACTACTAGCTACCTTTCCTTTTTGGGCACTTCACTTATCTCAGGGTGTAGTAAAAAACAAACCATCGTTGCTCGAGTGGATTTCTTTTTTCCAAACTCAAGTTGGGCCCTTTTAAAACAATTTTGAGTTTGAGAGGGAATATTAACAATATATTGAGGAAATTTTATATATTGAGGAGATTTTGTAATTGATATTTATGCTACTTTAAACGGTAATCCTATAAAGCCTATAAATAGGCTTATGTACTAGTCATTTGATGATGTACATAATATTATATATTTTCTATTATCATAATTCTCAATTATAAATATCGAGTTTTGAATGTCAAGAAATAAATGATATGGTGATCCCATGAAAAAAGAAACACGCCTATAAATAGGCATATGTACTAGTCATTTGATAATGTAGATAATATTTTTTTTTTATTATCATAATTCTCAATTGTAAATATTGAGTTTTGAATGCCAAGAAATATAAACGATATGGTCATACCTTGCAAAAAGAAGGATGTTTCCCATGCACCCACATATGGGATGTGGAATTCCTTTAACTTCACTTGGCTGAAACAACTGCAATTACTCAAACATTCAAAAACCATGGAGGAATCTGCATTACGAGGCCCTGTTTTTAATAAAAATTATTAGTTTTCCGTTTAAATTCAAATCAAAAGTGCACCCAAAATTGGTGTTTGGTCAGTACTGAACATTGTACTCCAGGATCTGGATCGAAGAACTAGACTGGAAAATTGTGTTGACAAGTCGCGGAATCGGACTGGTCAATAACGCTGGTTCGTGAAGAAGATTTTTGGGCAAAGGCAGAGAACCCGGAGGCACGCAAAGAAGAAGGTTTGCATGAATGTACCTCATGTTGCGAAGGTTAGTATTACGCCTCAATAGCCCAAAATATTGCAATAGCATGGCATTCCACTTTAATCTTTTAACTGGTTATGAAGTATGTTAAAAGGTTTTCACTCATTATCAATCTAGTTAAATGGCCACAAACATAATTCAAGTAATTCTTTTGAGTTGCTCTCGACCGTATCTGAAATCCCATCTGTCCTTCCGTTGGCGTGCTAAATAAATATACTTTTCCAATAATATTAGCATGATGTGAACCACTTTCACATCACATTTGCTACAGATTTTTTAAAACTTGCATTGTATATTGCGTCAAATCCCTGATAGCTTAAAGTCTTAGAAGTATCACCCGGTAGTAGACATAAGTTTGGCAGAAGCATTCGAAATTAATAGAGATTAGGAATTGTTTCCAGTCATTATTACAAGTATCAACCGGTTTGATATGTATTTTCCTTGTTTTATTTGTACAGACGTCTTGAAACATGCCTTGCCCCATATATGACTACTGTAGACTCCTGGTTCTTCAATTTCATGCTCCGAAGCTGCCATAATTTTTACTTTTTCCCTTTTTCAGGCGATTTTAGTAATCTTCGAGAGACATTTATTCTACTAGGGGCATAATATACCCCAGATCGTGAACGAACTTTCACGTGCAACATGAGATCTTTGGGATTCAGCATATTCGAGCAGCTAGAGCCAGAGGAGAGGAGTAGCCACGACCAAGCTAAATTTCTATAAATCCCGTCTGCAATTATTGTCTCCCTAAACTCATTGAACGTCTCTACTTATATTGCTAGTTCTTTCCACGCGTGGAGACAATATTTTATGGGGGTTGGTTCTACAAGATCAGTTTATGTTTTCTCGAAAAACCAATTCGCCCCTGCCCCGTTGCTTGTTTGGACCTAATACATTGTGCTAGTAGTAGTTACAACCTCAAAGTAGCATGAAACATTTTCAAACGGTGAAGACTCGAGTGAACCATGAACAACGAGCCTAGATCGATTTCCCTACGGTCACATTAAGCCATTTATGAAACATAAATTGGTATTGCAATTAGCGTGGGATTGGCGACGCGATTTATAGCTTGTGGATTGAATGATGAACAGATTAAACCACTCTCGATTCTTCGATAATCCCCCTTTCCATCTAAATCGTTTCCAATTCAGACAAAGCCAATGCGTTACATCCTCCATTGGCCTGAGGTAAAGGTGACGTGAAAAGCTTTGTGGAAGAGGGGCAACCGAGGTGGATTCCATACATAATGGAATTTCGACAGCAGTTAAAGCTAAAAAAACAGACCCTTGAAGAATGGGGAGAGAGGGAGAGGGAGGGAGGGAGAGAGAGAGTCGTGTTACTCGTTTGCATAACATATTTTCGAGAGAAAGATGATCCCATCCTTTTTATTTGGTTAGCCATAAAGAAGAAATCCCACTTTCTGAAGCGTTCCCCGCTTTGCTTTCACCTTATCCCTCCCTTTTCTTTCGGGTTCATCAGATTCACGTCATCCCATCCAGAATTGCTGACTAACCAAGGCTAAAATCGATCTTGTCCTTCCCAGTTACTCTAATTCTGCCTGTGAAAAGATTAGTCCAAGCGAAGCAGGTTCCCTAGCATCAGGGATGGATTCCCACCTTATCGACATCACATACAGAAAAGCTTAAGAAAGGTGACTCCACTTGGTGAAAGCAGTGTGAAAAATGAAAACCCGAATAGGGTGCTCATGATGATTCCATCGGATTCAAACCAAACCAATACACAATCCCTAACACAATAATTTAAGATTGAAAAAAGGGTAGGACAAAATAGCAGATTCATATTGAGGGGAATGCAAGTTGAGAGTGCCTTTTGGAGCAAGAAAAAAAAAACAAAAGAGCACGTGTTGCGCATCGACTCGGCTCGTTTGGACGCCCTTACAATCTGATTGGGGAGGCCATTGCAGTGCAACTAAGTCGAGTCAATCCTCTCTTTCTCATACCCTTTTCTTTTCTTCTTTTCCTCTTCTTGGTGAGGCCATTGCCGTGGAAGTGAAAGAAAGCATTTCTACTTTCTTGATTTGCGGGAGAACTTCTAAAGTAGGCTATTTTCTAAAGGTGTATGCATATTATATGAGAAAAGTGTAAGAAAAGTCCTAAACGTATAGCGTTGGTGACAACTTAGTCCTAAACCTTTTAATAATGTCAAATTAGTCATAAACCTTTTAATGATGCCAATTTAATCCTAAACATTTTGAACTAGTACCAATAAACTTTTTAACTTGATACCAATTCAATTCTTCTTAAGAATTTTGATGGGATATTGCTAACATGGATGCTAGCCGACTTACATGACACCGCTAGCACCAACATAGATAATTTTTAATAACATTTTAATAATTTTTAATTTTTTAATTTTTCTGATTTTTTCCCTTTTTTTTTTTTTTTTTTTTTAACTAGGGCTCCCCTCGCTAGACATCACTCGGGCGAGGGCGAAGGTGAAGCCCAAAGAGGTTGCCTTGGCCTAGATGATGGCCGACCTTGCTAGATCTAGCTTGGGAAGGCCGACCCTTGCTTGAGTGAGGGCAAGCCGTGGCGAGGCGGACCATCACTTAAAGGAAGAAGAATGGAAGTGGAGGAAAAAAGAAAATAAAAATCAGAGAAAATAAAAAAAAATCAAAAAATTATTAAAAAATTGTTCATGTTAGACCAATGGTGCCTCGTTAGCTAGTTAACGTCCACATCAGCAATATTTGGCCAAAATTTACCAAAAATATTGAATTGGCACAAAGTCAAAAGCTTTAGGAGTAAACTGGCACCGTCAAAAGGTTTAGAATTAAATTGGCATCAATGCAATAGGTTTAAGACTTTTCTAACACTTTTCCCACACTTTTCCCCGTATTCTACTGAGATAATAGAGTAGGTTAAATCATTGTTGAGTTGACTTGGAAATTCTGTACAAAGGTGCCAGAATTTGAAGACTATAAGGAGTTCTTCTCCGTGCGTGTTGGGCCGAACCTAGTGTGTGTAGGAAGGGTTTGAACCATCCGGCAATGAATGACAATTGAGACATTTGGGGATGGTTCAATGAAGACTTTTTTTGAAGGACCTGCTCGATCAAGATTTATAGATCGTACCTGCGACGGGTAATCTCATATACAAACAATTCCTGCATACAAACTTGATAGGATCCTGCATCAACAGCAATTAGAGTTAAGCAAATATGCGTTGTTATAGCTTACATGAAAGTTGAAACGAGTCATGCGACCATGGTTCTGTCATGTTGCGATGGGGCAAGCGATCGAACAATAATATAGACAGAAAAAGAAAATAAATCAGACACCAGATTTACGTGGTTCAGTCGTAAAGACCTACGTCCACGGGGAGAGCAGCAGCGAATTTCACTATAGATCAAGCGATACAAGGAGATTACACACTCGAGTCACTCAAACACTCTCTCAGTGTTTCCCAAGCCCCAATTACACCCAATAACACACACAGTGTTTAGCCCCGAAATTCCTCAATAAATAATCTCTCAATCTCACGAAGAAATTACATGCAAATCTTACCACAAGATTTAATTGGCTTTAACACTAAACCTTCTTGGATGTAATTCACGACAAAGAAAATCCCTCCCAAGCACTCAACAACGAGGCGGTGCTTCAAGACCAATTCTTCACGATCAACGGCGGAACACCAAGCACTCACGTGGCGCTTCAAAACAACTTGTGATCCACATCTATCACCCATGGCCTTAAGTCTATATATAAGTAAAACCCTTATTCTTTTGCCAACTTCTCATAGGATTTTGTTTCCTATCCAAAACATATCTTTGTATATTTTAAACAAAAAATCCAAGTCCTAGTCAAAGTTGGACTTTCCTATTTTAACAGCCGACTCTCCAACGCAGATTCAAATTCGGGAAGTTGATCTTCGGATCTTCTTTGCTCGATTTCGAACATCCACAACATATCCAATTTGGAATATTCGTAATTTTGCATTGGGCTTAAACTTGAGACATATTTTAACAATCTCCACATTGGCTCGACGTTTGAGCTAAGTCGCAATCGCTTCGTAAAAATTCAAACTCTGCTGCTACTTTCCCCTAGCCCCCCAATGGGCTCAACCACCACAGATATTGTGCAAGTCCAAGCCTTGCTTGAACTTCGCCATAACCGAGGACCTCATCAGAATACCAACTCCACATGCACCTTTAACTGCTCCACAAGGATTTTCTGACATAATCTCCTTAACCGCAGATAAAGCAAAACCATTATTGCATCCATATCTGTTAGGAGATCGAATACATACCTTGTTAATTTCAGCAGTTACAACAACCATTGGCTCTATAGGCTCCACCTCGCTATGAGCACCATCTGTGTCGATTACTTTGCTAGTACTCGTACTCGCTACCTCAGGAGTTTCTGGTCGCAACTCCACCTCAAGCTGAACACCGTTCAGATCCGTTTGAACACTGCTATAATCACTCCTAGCCAGAAGTACTGGAGACTCGTCAAAAGTAACTTCTCTGCTGTTAACAGGTGAATTTATATCTAGGCACCACAACTGATCGCCTCGCTCACCTTGTGCATAGCCATGAAATATGCACCTTGCCCTCCCATCGAGCTTACCATCACTCACTCGAAAATAGTACGGGCAACGTAACATTCTAATGATAGAATAACCAGCAACGTTACCTGATCACACTTCTTCAGGAGTCCGCCATTCAATAGCAGTTGATGGGGATCTATTCACCAGGCAGCTTATCGTACTTAGCATATCAGCTAGGATTCTCCTAGCAATACCAGCATTAGAGATTATTTTACGGGCCATCTCTAGTAATATTCTGCTCATCAATTCTGCAAATTGTTGTGATTTACTAGCACTAGTGCGGTGTTTCACTAGGCTCTCTTTCATGCAGAATTTATTTGTCAGCTCCGAGCAGAACTCCATGCTATTGTCAGTCCGCACATGCTTGATCGACTTATCAATCTCCGTCTCGATCAAAGCTCTTGACTGCGAGATCTTGACACCAGCATTAAACTTGTGCCTTAGCACAAACACCCAGGTCTTCCTCGAGTAGTCAATAGACTCTCGAACAGATGCATCCGACGTCTCCGTAGTGAAATTTATCACTGTCTCACCTTGAAGTTTATACAGGCCATCATGCTTGATTCCTTTCATTATCACCAGGGCACCTCGAACAACCTTCAGAACTCCACCTTTTGAAGAATACCTGCAACCAGCTGAATCTAAGGTACCCAAGGAAATTAAGTTCTTTTTCAATTCTGAAACATGCCTCACTCCAGTCAATGTCCTCACGATACCATCATGCATTCTGATTTTAACATCACCAACACCCACAACATCGCACTCAGTGTTGTTCCTTAACTGGACTTTATCACTACCCGTGCACTGATAAGTGATAAACCAGTTTTTATTTGGTGTGACATGAAAAGAACAACCAGAATCCATAATCCATCCATCAAGCGATGAATCATTAGTGACAGACAAGACATAATCGGCATTATCTGCTACAGCTGCAACATTATCTGCAGAATCAATCATAATTCCCTTACCCTTCTCATTCTTCAGCTTAAGGCAATCTCTTCTAAGATGCCCCCTCTTGCCACAGCTCCAACATACAACATTAGTAGTCCTAGATTGACTACGTCTGTTCATATAAGTACTACTATTACCTACACGTGTTCTAGATCTTCCTCTATTGCAGTAGATACATGTTCGCTAAATTCTCTTCTACGGATGTCATTGCTCAGAATCAAATCACGAACCCCATCAAACATCAAACTTGTTGACCCAGAGAAATTACTAACAGCAGTAAGTAATAGTAGTATTCCAACTATCGGGCAATGAGGATAATAGAATCAAAGCACATACCTCATCTTCAAAATCAATATCAACTGAACTCAATTGACTAACAATCACATTGAATTCATTGATATGATCTGCAACTGACGCACCTTCTTTCATCTTCAAGTTAAACAGACGTCGCATCAAACAGACCTTGTTGATCGCAGAGGGCTTCTCGTACATATCCGATAGGGCTTGCATCAAATCAGCAGTGGTCTTTTCCTTCAAGATGTTAAACGCGATGTTACGAGCCAACGTCAGCCGAATAACACCCATAGCTCGTCTATCTAGCAAATCCCAATCAGCTTGCTTCATCGTCGCTGGTTTCTCCCCGGACAAGGGCAAGTGTAGTTTCATCGATAAAGATAATCTTCAATCTGCATCTTCCGAAACTAAAATCCTTCCCATCAAATCTGTCGATTCTTAATTTTACTTCTTCTGTCGCCATCGATTCGCTTCAACTTAGCCAAGCCTGGCTCTGATACCACTTGTTGAGATAGGGCGAGCGATCGAACAATAATATAGACAGAAGAAGAAAATAAATCGAACACCAGATTTACGTGGTTCAATCGTAAAGACCTACGTCCACGGGGAGAGCAGCAGCGAATTTCACTATAAATCAAGCGATACAAGGAGATTACACACTCGAGTCACTCAAACACTCTCTCAGTGTTTCCCAAGCCCCAATTACACCCAATAACACACACAATGTTTAGCCCCGAAATTCCTCAAGAAATAATCTCTCAATCTCACGAAGAAATTACATGCAAATCTTACCACAATATTTAATTGGCTTTAACACTAAACCTTCTTGGATGTAATTCACGACAAAGAAAATCTCTCCCAAGCACTCAACAACGAGGCGGTGCTTCAAGACCAATTCTTCACGATCAACGGTGGAACACCAAGCACTCACGTGGCGCTTCAAAACAACTTGTGATCCACATCTATCACCCATGGCCTTAAGTCTATATATAAGTAAAACCCTTATTCTTTTGCCAACTTCTCATAAGATTTTGTTTCCTATCCAAAACATATCTTTGTATATTTTAAACAAAAAATCCAAAGTCCTAGTCAAAGTTGGACTTTCCTATTTTAACAGCCAGACTCTCCAACGCAAATTCAAATTCGGGAAGTTGATCTTCGGATCTTCTTTGCTCGATTTCGAACATCCACAACATATCCAATTTAGAATATTCGTAATTTTGCATTGGGCTTAAACTTGAGACATATTTTAACATGTCAGATGCAGGTCTAAGGACTTCAGAGCAAATTTGCTCTGGCACGGATACAGTTAAATTGAAGCAATCGCTATGAAATTGCATGTTGAAAAGACAATGTAAATTCGCCAGTAACCAGAAACGAACCTTAACTTCCAATCCGAGCGGCTGTTGAACAAATTAACAAACGAAACAATAATCAATCGCGAATCAAAACCTTGAAAATAGAATACACATGCAATCCTTCTTCTTCAGCTAATTGTCAACTAAAACTATACAAATCAAAGGATTAGCGAACTCCATTTACTTCATAAGAAAAAAATAAAATTCTAACTTAATTCCAGCAATTAAATAGAATATAATCTATTGAATACAACAAACCCAAAACCTCGGCCTTTCTTCACATACCACATCTCAAGGAGGTTCGAAAATTAAAAGCCAATGTTTAAAGTCATTACAGCTACCTATTTCAAAGTTCGAATCCATCTCCTCTAGTTTCTCGGCCCAAAAGAAGAAAAAGCAAACAAAACAGTAATCCCGAGGCTAGCATTTGCGAGCTCAAATCAATAAAAACGAGGTCTAGCAAGCTAGACGCGAGGCAAGACGTATGGAATGCGGAATTCCATCAACTTCACTTGGTTGAAACACTCCGATAACAAATAAATTCAAAAACTCATGAAGTAACAGAAACGTCATATGATAATGTGAAGTTGGATAAGACTTCAGTGCCTTCACTAAAACAAGGACCACGAGACCAATGGTTCCGTGTTATCAACGCGGGCTAGACTCACTATTACATGAAGTTGATTTAAAGTGGAAGACTAAAATAATATATATTTTCAATTCATGTATAAGTGGGAATGCACCCCAAAATTCAAGTACGACGGCTATGACCCACGACCACGAGGGATAAGCAAATTATATAACAACGACGCAATTTTAGTACTTGTCCATCATCCCCTCGCCTAACCAGCAAAAACAAAGCCCAAGTAGAGTGTTGCACAATTTAATCATCATGAAACCAATGCCATTTGGCCTCTTGGTGGCTTTCCTTGCAATAACTCCCCTCCACTTTGCTTCCTCCAAGACATTGCCTTCAACGAGGCCAACGAAGTGCCATGAGCAGGAGCGGTCTGCCTTGTTAGAATTCAAGCAATCTTTCTTCCATCCAGGGTTCTATTTTTCCTCGCTTGAGGCCAACACGTCGAACCTCGGATCGTGGATGCTCAAAGACAGGGATTGCTGTTATTGGGAAGGCGTGGAGTGTGATGAAGGGACAGGCTATGTGACTAGCCTCGACCTCGTTGGAAGTCATCTTTCTGGTTCTATCAACTCGAACACCAGCCTCTTCCGCCTCACACACTTGAAAAGTCTCAACCTCGCCAGGAACTACTTCGCAAACTCTCCAATACCATCTGCAATAGGTGATCTTGTGGAGCTGAAGAGCCTGAACCTCTCTTATTCCAATTTCGGAGGTCAAATCCCGTCACAACTCCTAAATTTGACTAACTTGTCCTCCCTCAATCTCGCTGCAAACGATGGACTGGAGCTAACAAATCTATACATGGATACCATGGTTAGAGGTTGACCAAATTGGAACACCTTGATCTTAGCTGGTTGAATGTGTTGGCTCCGTTTCTTGAACCGATCACAAATTTATCTTCCTTGACGTCACTTGTACTCGAAGGTTGCAACTTGCAAGGGACAATCCCAACAGCCATCTTTAAGTTGCCGAGGCTACAACTTCTTAATTTGTGTTTCAATCCAGAGCTGTCAGGTAATTTGCCAGAGTTTCCCTTACACAGTCCCATTAAGTCCTTATCTCTTTGTGAGACCAATTTTTCAGGTCCACTACCGGCTTCACTGGGAAACTTGACTTTCCTCAGCGAGTTTAACATCAATAGCTCCAATTTATCAGGGAACATTCCATCTTCAATAGGTAAACTGACTCAACTTACCAAGTTGAGTTTCAAATCAAACAAATTCTCAGGTGAAATTCCATCTTCTATTGGGAAGCTCGTCCAACTCTCCTCTTTAGATCTTCGCATGAATCAACTCTCTGGGGAAATTCCAGTTGAGATCACTTGCCTCACTCGATTAACTTATCTCGACCTATCCTTTAACAAATTAACCGGTCCAATTCCTAAAGACATCTCTAACCTTGAAAATCTATCTTGCATGTACTTGCAATCAAACAACTTGAATGGCACTTTGCGACTAGATGTGGTACTTAGACTTCAACATCTAACGACATTGCTGCTCTCATTCAATGAATTCTCCTCTATTATTGAACCCGACATGAACACTAGCCTTCCGAATCTGTTCACTCTCGGCTTGGCTTCTAACAACTTGAGTAAGGTCCCCATGTTCATGTGTAACCAAAGTAGATTGCAATGGTTGGACCTATCCCAAAATAGTATTTATGGGCCGACACCTCTCTAGTTCTTAAATGTGAGTATGGCACATTTAAATTTTTTGAATCTTTCAAGAAACTTAATTACCAGTTTCCCAACTTTCAAATGGCCAAATCTTATGACATTGGACCTCAGGTACAATGATATACAAGGTTTTCTTCCTAGTCCCCAAAAGGCCATTAGTGTCTATCTTCTCTCAAATAACAAACTATATGGAGAAATATTACCAGAGATGTGCCAGCTAAGCAATATTGACATACTTGATTTGTCCAAGAACAAGTTGACTGGTGTTATTCCGCCATGTTTGAGCAATTTGAGTGACACCCTTTCCGTCTTGAGTTTGCATGGGAATGATTTATATGGAAGATTTCCTCTATGGAAAAATGATATATGTGCATTTGAGATGATAGATGTGAGTGATAACCAACTACAAGGGTCACTACCTAAGGGATTAGCTAATTGTAGTCAACTGGAATTTCTCAATTTCGGAAATAATCAGATCGTCGATACCTTTCCTTCATGGATGGGATTGCTTTTTGATTTGAAGGTGCTCATTTTGCGAGCCAATAGATTTCATGGAGCCATAGGGGAGCCTGAAGTTGGTGACCAGTTTCTCAAACTACGAATTGTTGATCTATCCATGAACAACTTCTCAAGTAGCCTTCCATATGAATACTTCAAAATTTGGAGTGCCATGAAAGTCCACGATTCATATGATGGATACTACTATGGATATTCTGAGCCCACTTTGCACCCATTCCACTTTGATGGGGAGAAGCTTACGAGAGATGATCCTGAGGTAAAGTATCACTACTCAATGACAATAAGCAACAAAGGCATTGCAATGGAGTACGCAAAAATATTGGGATACCTGAATGTAATTGATCTTTCGAGTAACAACTTTATTGGGGAAATCCCGAATTCTGTTGGAAGTTTAACTGAACTTCGTCTACTCAATATCTCCAACAATAATCTTACTGGCCCCATCCCTTTGTCCCTAGCGAATTTGATCCAACTAGAATCTCTCGACCTGTCAAGCAATAAGCTCTCGGGAGTGATTCCTCCAACATTAACCCACCTCATTTTCCTTGCTTTCTTCAATGTGTCGGACAACCATCTTTCTGGGCCCATACCTCAACTGAACCAGTTCACTACATTCGAGAATAACTCTTTTGGAGGGAACTTCGGACTGTGCGGAGGTCCTCTAACAAAGAAATGCGGAAATCCTATTGAAACGCCCTTGGCACCGCCATCTAGTGCATTCGCTGAAGAGGACTCGGGGATGTGGTTTGAAGAACTTGACTGGAAAGTTGTCTTGATAGGTTTTGGAGGCGGGCTGGTCATCGGCGTGGTTATGGGGCTGACCACGACTTCCATAATTGAGCAATGGTTCCTGAGGTTCTATAGAGGAAGGCGAGGAAGACAAGGAAGATGGATGCATCAAATAAGGTTTGCGTGATTTACTATCTATTGTGAAAGTTCAATGACTGAATTGCTCATTGATAGATGTGCATCGTGGCATACATTTTCGGTGTGTTATGTGCTTCGCAATAGCATCTAAATATCTAGCATCTACATATGAGATTTCAGATAAAGTGTCTCCAGTTTCATTAAGCAAACTATATATGTGTGATCGTTGCCATGAAATTGACTCAATGTGCTCTTTTGATAGCTATGAATATAATTTCTCGTGTCACTCTCAGCTTCATTCATTTCTGATAAACCGTTATGCAGAAGTTTCCTTCCCCTCATTACTTCAATCTCGATCAAACAAGGTAATGAGTCATGGCCTCCATGTTTTGGACGAATTGGCACTACGAGACCTTGTTTGTTATAATTTTGTTTAGTTTTCCATTTAAAACACACACCAAATTAGTGTTTGGTCAGAACTGAACATGGTACTCTAGGATCTGGATCGAAGAACTAGACTGGAAAATTGTGTCGACAGGTCATGTCATCGGACTGGTTATGGGACACAAAACAACCACGAGAGTTCGACATTGGTTCCTGAAGAAGATTCTATGGCAAAGAAGGCGGCTTGTATGAATTCACATCACGTTGTGAAGGTTAGTATTACACCTCAACAAGTCAAAATGTTGCAATAGCATGGCATTCCACTTTAATCTTTTGACAGGTGACGAAGTTTGTGAAAAGGCTTTCATCTCAGTATTAATCTGGCTAAAGGGCCTCAAATATATGCGGAGCAACCCTTGAGTTGCTCCTGACGCAATCCTAATCCCATCCGTGCTTTCGTTCGCAAGCAAAAAGAATCTTCTTTTTCAATAATATTAGCATGATGTGAACCCACTTTCACATCCCATGTGCTGCAGATCTGTTGAAATTTGTGTTAGGAAATAGAATATAGATAACCCGGTTGTTATAGACTCCAGGTTCGCCGGTTTCATGTTCCAAAGCTGCCATTATATTCTTTTTTTCTTTTTTCGGGCAATTTTAGTCATCTTCGAGAGAGATTTATCTCACCAATAGCATATTAGACCTCACGTCGTTAAACGAACTTTCACTAGGACACGCCGCAAAAGGAAAGTATGAGATCTTTAGGTTACGCTGGAAAATCCTGCCACTGGAAGGACGCAAGAGTATACACGTAAACTGGTACAAAGCGATATACACGTAAACTAGTACACGTAAACGGTATCCACTCTTATTTGAAGTTCAAATTGAAAGTAACAATTGTAGAAGTCAGGATCTGTTTTATTGGAAATAGAATAAGGCTCCACACTATCAGCACACAATCTCGACCACGGCTATTCCCTCATCGCAGGCGACCACAACCCTGCAGAGCGAAAGCCACAGAAAAGTGAGACAATGGATATGGAAGATTTCATCTTTGTACTGAAACCACAGAGCCTACATGTATGTCTTTATAATGGCAATGGAAAAACTCGGACTATCACAATAGCTTATTATTGTCAAAGCATGGATATAGCGAGGAAATGAAGCATTTAGAGCAGGTATGAATGTTACCGGCGCGATCCTTTCTGATATGCAATATCCCAAATCCTTCCATTACCGAATCTCACTACGTGCTTAAGCCTGTATGTGACATAATGGTGGAGTCATTCGCAAAACAACATAGAGTCCAGGTAAATAAATGGTCCTAGCCTACTGTAAATTTTGGAAAATCTGGAAAATGGAAGGTGGTATTTTTATTCAACTCCGCTGTAATTGAAGCAGCATTCTAGAGCATGCTACAACCATATAAACTCCCACAATGCATACCCGAAGCCATTTGCATCCCACATACGAAGAGTCTCGTCCTCTGAACCGGTAATTACTATGGGCAGCTCAGGATGCGCACACACAGCGGTAACATTGTGCTCATGTCCCTCGAGCGTTTGTATACAGCTTCTTCCTTTATCATCCCAAACCTGTCCTTGTTATTTAGTAAATCATATATCAATTGATCTCTTTCTAATAATGCACCGATATATTAAATTAAGAACGATAAAGTTTGCGAACCTTAGCAGTGTAATCATCAGAGCCACTAAGTAAATAGAGCACATCATCCCTAGAGAAGTAATCAACAAAGTTCAGCCCCTTCTCATGCGCATCCAAAGTAACCTTAGGCGCAGAAGAGTGAACATTCCAAATCTGCAACAGATGGGAATCATATCAGGAGTATAAATAGCATGTTTGGAAATGGAAATATGTTTTCTGTGAAGAGCGAGACCTACTAAGAGAGTACCTTTATAGTTCCATCGAGTGATGCACTTGCAAAAGCATTGGGATCTCGAGGATCAAACACTGCTCGCATCACATAATGTGAATGTCCTTCGAATGTTTGAGTACACGTCCAGTCCTTCTCCCAGTTCCAGAGCTTTATAACAGAGTCGTCCGATGCTGATAGCACGTAGGGAAGTGTAGGGTGGACGCACAAGCATCTGATATAATCTTTATGCGCTTGGAACTCTTTGATCTTCTCCATCGTGCCATAGTCGTACACACGAATAAAGGCATCGTCCGATCCAACAATTACCCAGCCCTTGCTCGGGATAAATTTGGCAGACCTCACTGCAAATATCATCAGCATTGTAGATTAGGATGGATAATTCTCTGGTTTGGCATCACGAAATTTCAAAGAAATTTGACTACATATCAATTTAATCAGGTGTGTTCTGATATTTACCTGGGGACTCGGCCACCTTGAATGTTTTCTCAGTAGTCTGAAACACCAAACAATGTCGATGTGAATTAGTAACATAAGATCAAGATAATTACTTCTTGTGATTGACACATTCAGTAACGATGAATACAATGGAGATTTCTTTGTACCGTGAACTGCGAAAGCAGAGAAGGCTATTGTTTACCTGGGATTGGTAGTTCCAAATGTAGACGGTTCCTGAATGCAAACTTACAAGAATCCTGCATGACATCAAGCATCATTCTGGTAAGACACTAATAATTAAGCTTGGTTAAGTGAACATGGACATTAGACATATGATTGAGCTTCATTTGGAACCATACTAGAGCAATGAAAGATATCGACAAAAGAAGCATAAGCAAAATCTCATTACCATGGTTGTGTTGGATGGAACTCAACAGATTTAGCTCGCTCCGATCTTTGAACGATCTCATTCTGGTGCAAAAGTGACATTAAGTAGTTTCTCAAACGGTGAAGTGCTTATACTTAATGTCGATGAATATGCTCATGTAATGTAATAAAGTTAAACAAATCAGCCAATGCAGAAAGGGAAATGTAAAGGAGAAGAACTGAGGAACAAGGCTTGCGTACCTCGAACTTGAACGCGGTAGACTGACGCATGCCAATTGAACAGAAGCCAAATCAGTACAATGAAAACTCCATACACAAATATGGCGTAAAACAAAATTGTGTCTCGAGAGATGAAGTATATGAAAACCCGAGAGTGTTAAGCATGTTTTGATTTGAGTTGCTTTTCTGAGTAAATTGAGATGGAAAAAAAAAGACAGCCATAAATAACTCACCATTTTCTTGTGTGATGATCGAAATGGATATATCTCCAGAAGTTGCTGCAATCTTGGACATAAATTAATGTGTTAGGACATCTTTATATGCAAGGGTTGCTTATCGATGAAGGATGTTCATGCAATTTTACTCTCTCTCCAGCCAAGAAAATTCTTCTGCATGCCGTTGTCATCCGATGCCTTTGAAGCCGTCCATTCGGCACACGTGTCGAAATAGACGGTGTGATCGTAGTCCAGTGATTGATAACCATGGGAATTACGTGAGCGCGTATACTCTATTCTGCTCTCGCCCTTGCCAAGATCACTCCTCTCTCCTAAGCTGTCATCCGCGACTCCTCAGCCGTCCACTCTGCTGTCGTGTCACAATACACGGTGGAGATCAAAGTCCAAAGGCTGTTCGGTCAAAGTGAATTACGTCAACGTAGTCTATAATCAAGAAGATTCAGAGGGCGGCCTCTAACTGGTCAAAGTCAAATTTGGAGGGTTAAATTCTCGTTGTGAATCAATATGATCGGCATCATTGATTAAATAATTCTCGCCGCGAGGTCCGCTCAATAATCAATCCGGATGAATTTGATCTACGTAATCTTTAGCCTACCCGGTCCATGTCATCATGTGTTCAGATGAGTAGATTACAGCTAACATTTTGTAAGTTCAAGATTCAAATTAGGCCAAATTCGTTTCCCATATAGGCGCCAATAGGATGAATTCAGTCATCCCTTGCAACTAATTCATGATGAAATCATCTAAGATTACCCAAAGTACTTCTCTCAATGATTAAGCTCTCGAAGAACAAAGAGTGTGCCAAGAGGCTTGCAGCCTGGCTGGGTTGGTGTGGAGCCTAAGAGTACCAGGTCCAGAGTTCGATCCCTATGAGTACAGCATATACATGTACATAAAAGAGAAAAGTAAGACTAAAAAAGTGAAGGAACAATGAGCACAACTATGGTAACAATAAGGTTATTCTTAGAAATGACGGTGGATTTTGGACCACAAATTCTCTTTTGCAAGTAACTTGCAACCCATAAATCAAGAGAGAGAAAAAGAGAGTAGAAGAGTAAATTTAGCAAATACTCTATTCAAGAAAGCCTACAAAGAATCTCCAGACAATTAATAGGGAAAGATGTGAAACAGTAATTTTTTCTACTGTATTTTATCATAAGACAATGACTAGGACATGACAAAATAAATTTTCCCAAAAAAATGATGTCGGATATAATCCATGCAAAATAAAAATAAAAATAAATTACTTCGCAGAATCAAAAATAAAATGAAACTAAGAGAGGGAATTGTGGTGGGTAACTACAGCGAGCTACTTAGACCAAAAGAAAATAAAGAAAGAAATTAAAAAAAAAAAAAAAATTGGTGCGAGCTACAGCCATCACCATAGTTAGCCCAATGGGATGGTTGCCGCAGGCAGGCGACCATTGTGGCGGTAAATCCCATTTGTCTTAAATGATTAAGAAGAAGCATAGTTACCGAGTTGCACTCTAACAAAAAATTTACGTATTGTTATGTCGTTATTCTAAAAAGAGTCATATACTTTTTATTTCAATAATAAAAAAAATCTATAATTATCTCTTCTATACATGTATAGATTGCATATATTTTGATCAAGATATTGCCAATTATGATTGCAGGCATATATATATATATATAGTTGAGAGTTTTGCGACAAGAAGCAACCGTGGCAAAGAAAAATAAGTAAATAGGAAACGAAACCGTTTAAGTGATTCAAACCAATTTTCCTTGAAAAATGAGAGGTGCAAGAGGACCGTCACCATTCTAAAAAGCGGCAGCCCCATCGGCATCTCATTTCTCAATCCCAAATAGCATCTCGGCTTAGGATAAAGGAATCGGCCTAAGGACGGTGGGTATCATGACCGAGATCCAAGAGATCTTGGGTTGGATAGAAGACACAGGCTGAGCTCTATTGACGATCAGAAAAGAGCGTCAAAGATCACATTTGGGTTCTTCACTAGCCCAAACCTGTAGACGGGACTTTGCTCAACTGATCGAACTCTTAGCCCAATCTTCATTTCTATATCATCTTCAGCGTTCTTACTACATAATGGCAAAAAAAAAAAAAAAAAAATTGTAAATTAGCATAACACCCTTGAATGGGAAGTTCTAGCTGGACTGATTCTTAACATGTCTTTCAGATGATAGATGACATATAATTTGTGAAGGAATAGCCTGTCAGGAATGTGCTGGAAAAGATGAAGATAGGATCAATTGACTAAAGTGTGCAAGTATTGTCTAATTTCGCCCTTCGAAATATAAAACTTGGTGCAACGTGTCTTGTTCTTTGATCTACACTAAATAACAGATAGAACAGGAACAATACAAATTTATATAAAATCTAGGAAATGGAAGGGAAAAGAGAGAATTTTTGTTGATGAGTAGTGTGTATTTTGGGGGCAATTTACTAAAAAAATCATAAATTTGTAAATATTCAATCCTAAATGAAATTTGCCAATATAATCATTCTCGGCAAATTTTGGCCTTAAATTGCTAATGTGAATATTGGTTGTATTATGTAGCACGGTCGACGCTAATATAAGCAAATTTTGCAATTTTTAAAAAAATTTTTTTTTAAAATTTTTTTGGTCATTGTGGCTCCCTCCACATCTGGGCAAGGCAACTACAATTTAAAAAAATAAAGAAAAACAAAGAAAAAAGAAATTATAAAAAAATTCAAAAAAAGGTTCAAGAAAATTTTTAAAAAATACAAAAATTATTCATGTCAACACCGACTATCTTATGTAACACTACAAAAGTCTGCGTCGGTTATTTTTCGACCAAATTAAAATATTTATGATTGAATTGGTATTGGTACAATAAAGTTCATGACTTTTTTGATAATTTTCCTATATATTTTTAGTTGTAGCTCAGGTGTTCTATTTGCAAGTAAATGAAAGAAAAAACATATTTTCCTTCATTGATTATTGCATCAAATTGAAAATCGTTATAAAATAATGGTTTCAAAGACTGCCATAACTTCTTCAGAGGTATTACATAGTAATGGCATCGAATACTTCAGAACAGTTAAATTATCCAACATATCCATCACCATTTGGCTATTGGAGAAAGATTTACGACGTTCCAATTCATATTATTACAAACAAAACATAGATGCTTTGTCGATTTATGCACATATAAACACAAGGCTGCTGAAGATTTTAATAGTGCAAGAAGTCAAAGAACAAATGCATCACCCTTCTGTACATGCACTATCCTGGGTAAGTATGACATTGGTGAATTGCATTGCAGAAGTGATATCTAGGTAAAAAAGGGGGAGGGGTTTATTTGGGGTTTGGAATGGAGGCTCACAGTTTGTGCAACAAACACCCATGAAGAATAACTAGTGTTGTCACTTTACCTCAAGGCAATGAGTGACGGCCTCCACGTTCGGGAGGAATCGGCATTACGAGGCCCTGTTTCTTATAAATTGTTTTAAGTTTTCCGTTTAAATTCAAATCAAAAGTGCACACCAAAATTGGTGTTCGGTCAGAACTGAACATTGCACTCAAGGATCTGGATCGAAGAACTAGACTGGAAAATTGTGTCGATGGGTCATGGAATCGTACTGGTCATTGGAGTGGTTATGGGACACAACACAACCACAAGAGTTCAACAACATTGGTTCGTGAAGAAGCTTTTTGGGCGAAGGTAGAGAACCCGGAGGCATACCAAGAAGAAGGTTAGCATGAATTTACATCATGTTGTGAAGGCTAGCATTACGCCTCAATAACTCAAAATGTTGCAATAACGTGGCATTCCTCTTTAACCTTTTGACTGCGTATGAAGTTTGTTAAAAGGCTTTCATCTCAGTATTAATCAAGCATAAATGGCCTCAAACATGTCAGGTAACTCTTTTGAGATGCTCCCAATGCTATCTGAAATCCCATCCGTGCTTTTATTTGTGAGCGAAATGAACCAACTCTTTCAATAATATTAGCATGATGGGAACCAACTTTCACTATCTCGTGTGCTACAGATTTTGTTAAAACTTGTGTTACAAAATACTATATCGATCGAGTCAAATTCATGATAGCTTAAAATGTTTGAAGTAACATCTGGTTGTTGACATGAGCTATGCAGGAGCATTCAAAGTCATTAAAGATTAGGAATTGTTTCAAGTCGTAATAATCACAAGTATCAACCTGTTTGATATGTATCTTCCTTGTTTTATTTGTACGGACGTCTTGAAACAAGCCTTGCCCCATATATGATTAATGTAAACTCCTGTTCATCGGTTTCATGTTCTGAAACTGCCATTATTATACTCTCTTTTTTTTCAGGTGATTTTAGCAATCTTCAAGAGACATTTATTCCACAAGAAGCATAATACACCGCAGATCGTAATCGAACTTTTACCAGGACACACTGCAAAAGGAAAGTATGAGATCTTCGGGACTCAGCATATTCACGTCAGGCCATCCAGAGTTGCTGATTAATCAAGGCTAAAATCGATCGGCCTTCCCAGTTACTCTAAGCAAAGCGAAGCAGGTTCCCTAGCATCAGGGATGGATTCCCACCTTATCAACATCACATACCAAAATGTCAGAAAAAGATGACTCCGCTTGGTGAAAGCAATGTGAAAAATGAAAAACCGAATAGGGTGCTCATGACAATTCCATCCCCATGGATTCAAACCAAACAAATACACAATCCCTAACACAAAAATGTAAGATTGAAAAAAGGGTAGACCAAAGGAGCAGAATCATATTGAGCGGAATGCAAGCTGAGAGTGCCTTCCAGAGCAACAGAAAAGAAAGAAAAGGAGGACGTGTCGCACATCGACTCGGCTCACCTGCAAGGCCTTGCAATCTGATCGGGAAGGCCATTACAGCGCAACCCTCTCCTTCTCATACCCTCGGTTTTGCTTATTTTCCTTATCTTGGTGAAGTCAATCCGATTTGTTTTCGCTTCTGGGTCTGTCGTGGGAGTAAAGGAAAGCATTTCTACTTTCTTGATGTTCATGAGAAATTCTAAAGGAGACTATTTACTATAGGTGGATGCATATGCTATTGAGATACTAGGGTAGGTAACATCATTGTTGAGTTGACTTGGAAATGCTGTCCAAAGGCGCCAGACTTAGAAGGCTCCAAGGAGTTCTCCTACGTGCGTGTTGGGCCAAAACCTAGTGCGTTGGGGAATGGTTGAACCATATGGCAATGAATGACAATTGTGACAATTTGGGACCGGGTGAATGGAGACTTTTATGAAGTAGCTGCTCGATCAAGATTCATAGATAGTACCTGCGACGGGTAATCCCGTATACAAACAGTTCCTGCATACAAACTTGATAGGATCCTGCATCAACAGCAATTAGAGTTAGGCAAATATGCGTTGTTATATTTTATATGAAAGTTGAATCAGAGTTGAAAGAACAGAGTCGAGCCAACCATGGTTCTGTTGGATGCAAGTCTACAGACTTCACTCTCTCCGGTTGCTAAGCAAATTTCATTTGGCACGGACATGGTTAATTGAAGCAATCAATACAAAATCGCATGCTAAAAAGACAATGTAAATCCACCAGCGACCAGGGACAAACCTTAATGTCCAATCTGAGCGGCTGTCGAACAAATTAACAAATAAAACAACAATCACTCCCGAATCAAAACTCGGAAAAGAGAATACACATGCAATCCTCTTTCTTCAGCTCATTGTCAACTAAAACTGCACAAAGCGAAGGAATGGCGAACTCCAATTACTTCATAAGAAAAAAAGAGAAGAATTCTAACTTAATTCTGGCAATTACATAGAAGGTAATCCATCGAACACAACAAAAACCCAAAGCCTCGGCCTTTCTTCCCATACCACATCTCAAGTAGATTAAAAAATTAAAAGCCAATTTTTAAAGTCAGGACAGCTACCTATTCCAAAGCTAGAATATGTGGCATCCCAAAATTTCACGGCCATTTCTAGAGGCATTACGACCTATGGAAAAATGAATGGTTGTGTCGTTGAAGTATGTTGTGCCCTCTAGACCAAAGAATTGTAATAAATTAAGGCTGAACACTTTAATGGAAATGTATCTTATGTTCTTGGGTTATCAAAGTTGGTGCTATAGGATAATTTGATAATGAGAATTTTGTTCTTGGCTATGCACCTTATGGATTTGATTTTTATGGATTAATGTTGCAAGTTTTTGGCCATATTATTTTTGTAATTAGGTATTTATTTAAGTGAAAAATAATAGTGGATTATTAAAGGAGGGAGTGGGCTGATTTTTGGGCCAAACCAGTCCATAATCCCCCACCCTTCGACCGGTGAAGGCCCGGCCCAAGAGGCCCAATGGGCCGTCGACCAAGGCTGGCCCAAGCCCAGCCGGATGAAGCCACCCTCTTGCATGAAGAATGGCAAGTGACATGAGGGGTCTTCCAAGTGTCACATTGCATGCAAAGCTAATGATGGTTAATCATTGAGGGGAAGAAATTAGTGAGGGGAAGGGGCGGAATAGGCAAGGAGCAACCGAGAGAGGGGGAGGGGTGTTGCACAAGAGAGGAAGAGAGAAAGAGAGGTAGCCGAAGGAAGAGGAGGACCGAGCCCCCCGTGCGTCCGTCTAGCCGCCGCCGTCGAGCCGCCTTGCCCTCCGTTTTGCTTGCTGCAATTTGCTTGGACTAGAGGCAAGTAGAGTCTATCAATCTACCCTTTGCTTGCTGTGATGTGTGTGTAGAAAATGGTAAGCTTTGGATGTAGTAGAGGTGAGGAAATTTCGGAGCTTTGGGGAGAAGTGTCGTGGTTTAGCATTCTGTTTTTCTAGAAAGGTAGTCTGTCTCCTTGCTATTTCGTGAACTTTAGGTGGGTATCTAGTTGGAATTTCACTTTGACTTATTGATGAAAGTTGAACATATCAAAAATTGAGAGGAAATGAACAAGTATAGGTTGGTGAAACCTTTTTTTTCGAAATGGTTAGATCTGGAATTTGATGTCAAGGGTTACGGACGGTTATGGTTATTATAGTTTTTAATCTATCACAAATATGATTTAGAGTTCTTCATGAAATATTTACTTCTGGATTTTTTATATAACATATAAAAAATTCAGAATTTTTGGAGTTGATTTAGGATTTTTACTGAATTGGTGAATGAAACTGCGTGTGGCAATATTCCGAAATTATAAAGATTGTAATGCATGGACTGTACCGAAATGTATGATGTTCTTTTGAGGCGGTGTCCTTCATGAAACGTTTTTCTCTAGATCTTGTATATAACATGTCGAATTTGTAGAATTTATTAAGGCTGTTTACTAATTTTTCAAGAATTATGACCAAAAGAATGCAATCTGTTTTTATCCTAAATTTTGCTGTATTTTCAAAAATAAATGAAATTGCTCCAAGTGATATAATGTCTTGAGTGGTTGATTATGCTGCATATGTGGTGACATATGGCATGTTATATGATATCAAAAGCTGGTTGAGACCTCTGATATTGTTGTATCAAATGTCATGTTGATATTGAGATACATGTGTGAATATAAATTATGATAATGATGATACCGTTGGAGGTGTGAGCCGACAATGCCCCGGGAGTGTTGGGATGCTCGGAGTGTGGGTGCCGGATGCCCGGAGTGTGTGTGCCAGATGCCCCAGGAGTGTTGGGATGCCCGGAGGTGTGTGCCAGAAGCCCTGGAGGTGTGTGCCGGGGGGATACCTCGTGATGCCAGTTGGAATACGAGATGCCCGGAGGTGTGTGCCAGAGGCTCCTCGCGATGCCAAGTTAGGTGCAAGCGATAAATGAGGGATGCAAACACTGATCCCCGGAGAAAGATGAAAATGAGATCCTCTTATGAAAGTGAAAATTTAAAATTGAATCACGTGCATGGTGGAATATGCATGGCTGCTTGATGACATATGTACAAGTGCATGGTGGTATATGCACATTGCATGGTGGAATATGCATGGCTGTTGATGATATAAGCACAAGTGCATGGTGGCTTATGCATGTTGTATGGTGATATATGCATGGCTGTGAGGAGAGGTATGCTCGAATGCATGAATGATATGTGTTTTATTCATGATACCTTGATTGCTCTGTTTGACGCATTATGTAGTTTGGTGGATCTTTACTGCTGAGTGGTTGTACTCACCCCTTTGGGGATTAACATTTCAAATTAGAAATATGTCTCTGTCACCAGTCATGCGTGGTACCTTTTATGACATACCTACTAACGTTGATGTGGAGTGTAAGGAGCATTCATGTATTAGTGTACCTAGTCTGGTGTTTGTCCAAGTCCATGTCTTGGTGATGTACGACGTGGGTTTTGCTAATGGCCTGTTATCCAAGAGTTTATGTTTGTTCATGTTCGACGCAATGGGGTGATGCTAGGGATGCTGTCGCCGCCGCCGCCGCTCGATGCACCGAGTTGGGTGTGATGGCACGTATGATTGGTGGAAGCTGACACTTTTTGGAATAGCCGACGCTTGTTGATGGAGGGGTGTACATGTCTGATATAGGGTCAAGTTCTCTTTTGAGTTATAACCAAGTATAGTTAAAAATCTTGGCCTTTTGCCATACCAACTCGAGATGTCCATCGTGAAAATGTAAATAAAAGTGACTCAGCTTTATCTTTCATTTGGTGTGTAGTGGGTGTGCATTTCATTATTGTTATTGAAGTAAGAGATGGTGAGACTCGTTTATGCTTCCATTGATGAGCTGCGCTGGGACCTTTACAAAAAAAAAAAAAATGGGGGAGAATAATTTTATTGATCAACCCCTATGAAATTAGACCGGTATGTAGTAGGATAAGAGATAAGTACATGTGGCGACCCTAACGGATCGGGGAGCGTGCCGAGGGGGTACCACAGAATCCATCTCCCTTCACTTTCTCGGCCCTAAAGAAGAAAAAAAGCGAACGAAACAGTAATCCCGAGGCTAGCGTTGTCGACGTCAAATCAGTTAAAAATGAAGTCTAGCAAGCTAGACGCAAGGTGAAACGTCGAAATCAGAACTTGTGCGCATCCTTCGACGCATTCATTATTCAACAACAGGAAGAAATCGAGTTTCGAGATCACGCGAAAAAAACCGAGGCGCGCACCATTTTCTGCTGATGGGAGATCACCCGCTAAACCACCGCCCGGCTGGCGAGAGCTGGAGATCAAAGCTCACGACCCAATGGCGATCTCAACACGGCAAGATTCACCGCCTTCATTGCGCACGCTTCGAATTTTGGGAGGGAGCTTGGCTTCTTTGCCAGTGTTGGAAATCCGGAGTGGCGCTTTGCGGTTAGGAAAGTCGAAAACGAACATGGATCGCCCTTGCCCCGGGACGGAACTTTCAGCTCAACCGATGCGCAACGAAGACGGGCCCAACTAGATCGGGCTGGGTTGGGTAGGGCCCATAGCGTAGGCCGGGTCGACAGGCCTAGTCCATGGTCCAAGCCCATTCTTGTAGCTTCACGTAATATAAATTAAGAAAAAAAAAAAAAACCGGGGGGGACTTAGGGCGGTTTGGTAACATTTCTGTTTAAACATTGTTCCGGGAAACGAGAAATAGAAAAAGTGTTTTTGTTCGGGAACAATTTTTGAACAAAAAAACGCGTTTGGTAAACTTATTCCAGGAATAAAAAATGAACAGAAATACGTTTGGTAAATTTGTATAATTTTTTTTATTTCTTTTATTTTTTAATATTTTCATTTTATTTTTTCTATTTTCTTTCTTCTTTTTCTTATTTATTTTTCCTTTTTTCTTTTTTTCTTCTTTTGGCCGGTCGCTCTTCCTCCTCGGCGTCTCCTCGCACGACCGTACCAACGTGCTGCGCGCCGGCGGCGAGCCGACGGTGACCTAGAGCCACACCGTCATCTCCCTCCACCGCATCGGCGCGGCACTCGACGCCTCCTCGCCGCCACCGTACCGGCCGTTCGTCGGAGCAGCCACAACATCCCCGCATGCCGCGATGCCGAACCCGCGCCCGACAACGTCACCGACCTCTGCGTCCCAAATCCGTCGCCTACCGCTCCGTGTTCTCCCCTTGCGACACCAGACCTGCACCCGAAACCTCCGCCGACGACCAAGTGACGCCGGACCCCAAAGACCACCGCTCCGCCTCATGCCCGATCTACGCATCTGCAGGTCTCGAGCCTCCGTTTGCCACCGCCGCATCAGATCTCACCGCGCCGTGACCCACGACTTCGAGATCTGCTCGATCGTCGACCACGCGTCGGCCCATGACTTGACCGACCGTCCTCGCCGCTCCGCTCCTCGACGTCCGCCGCTCGAGACCCCACGGCCGAGCCCCGCACCGCAGTCGCCGCCGCCACCCAGCGACCCGCGACCCAGCTCCGTGACCCGCGAACCAACCCCGACTCCGCCGCTACCCTGAATTGGAGCCCGCCGTCATTCACTTGCAGCCGCTCCCCCCGGCCACTGGGCGAGCTCGGCCTCGCCGGATCTGGGCGAGATCGAGCTGGCGCAGCCCAGCGCAAGGTGGGCCTCGCTAGGGGCCGGCGACGCTCCGGCGAGGTCGCGGCCCTCGACGGCATCGCCGACCCTCAACGGCTGGTCGCCGGCCATGTCTGAGGCCGGCAATTGGCCAAAGAAAAAGAAGAAGAAAAAAGAGAGAAGTGTTTCTGAATTTTGTTCCAGAAACAAGAAATAAATTTTTTTTTGTTTCTTGTTTCTATTCCAAATGTGTTTTTGGGAACAAAAAAATAATTTTAGAACAAAAACGCAAACAAACGCGTTTTTGTTCTTTTTAGTGTTTAGAAACAGAAAAAAGAAACAAAAACAAACGCAGCCTTACATAATCCCTATGTCATTTTTGAATTTTTAATTTGTTCCGTATGGTCCCTAAACTATAATTTGATGTATAATGTCATCACTATATTTTTAATTTGTTCAAATAATTTAATGATGTGGACCCAAATACATAAATATTTTCTTTTTCTTTTTCTTTTTTGTATTTGATACCTCTACTTTTCCATTCAATTAAATATCCCATACTTTCAAATTGATATGCTTACTTAAATGGATGAGAAGAAATTTATGATGCGTTTGGTAACGTTTTTGTTTAAAAATTGTTTCAGGAAACAGAAATAGAAAAAAGTGTTTCTGTTCCAGGAAATAATTTTTTAACAAAAAAACGTGTTTGGTAACTATATAAAATTTCTATTTCTGGAGTAGAAAAATAATAGAAACACGTTTAGTAACTGGACAAAATTTCTATTCCTAGAATAGAAAAAGAACATAAACACATTTGGTAACTGCACAAAATTTCTGTTCCAATTTTATTTCAAGTGTTTTTTTTTTAATAAAGTGTAAACTTGGTATTGAATTATTATTCTCATGAAATGCTCATCAATTTAATTTTGTTCATAGTAAGTGAAAACAAACATTCTAAACATGATCATATTTGCTTACTTGGAAGAAAATTTATTAAGTTTGTACCAAAATTTTCCCAATTGCTTTATTTTTTTTTTAATAAAGTGTAAACTTGGTTTTGAATTCTCATTATCATAAAATGCTCATAAATTTAATTTTGTCCATGGTGAGTAAAGTCAAATATTCTGAACATGGTTATAAGTGCATACTTTGAAGAAAATTTTATAAATAAACTTTGTACCAAATTTTTCTCACATGCCTTTTTTTTCAATAAAGTGTAAACTTGGTATTGCATTATCACTCTAATGAAATGCTCATCAATTTAATTTTTTTCATGGTGGGTGAAGACAAACATTCTGAACATGGTCATGTGCATACTTGGAACAAAATTTCGTAAGTAAAATTTGTACAATAAGAGCTAAGCTAATATAAGAATATCTTATAGATCTCTACATAGACCCTTTCATACATAACATCACAATAATGAAGTAATAGAGTTCATTGTTCAACTTCATCACATTGAATTTGATAAGTAAGTACTTAAAAACAAAATTACAAAAGTCAGAGACACAAAATCATGAAATCTCAGGCATATTATGATCCCTCACCATTATATTTGCAATCATTGTCCTAAGCATGTTTATTCCAGGTGCATCATGCAATGTATCATCTGCAACCTCCACTTCTGTAGGTCCACATGGATACTCCGGATCTCTATATAGGGAAAAGTTTCTATACATCGCATCTTGATCACGAATGTAATTATGGAGAGCACAACAAGCAATTACAACAAATGCTTGCTTCCAAATTGTAAATGGAGGCATCTGTCTCAAAATGGTGAAGCGATTCTTTAATGTCCAAAATGACCTCTCAATTACCATTCTTAGTGAAGAGTGCTTCTTGTTGAACAATTCTCTTGCTGTCATTGGTCCTTCCCCATTCCCTCTATACTTGCTTAGATGATATCGATCGCCTCTAAATGGAGTTAAAAATCCTGTAAGTGCTGCATAACCCGAATTTACCAAGTAATATTTCCTTATAACATGATATATATAAATTTGTTGTGATATTCAACCATATTATATAATCATAAAATTGTCTTCATAAACAAAGTAAGTACCAGGTGGTGGTGGTGGGGAAATTGCAGTTGAGGATTTTCGAGTGCTGCTGAAAGCACTCGACAATCGTTGGCAAATCCTTCCCATCCAGCATACACAAAAGTAAATTTCATATCAAAAGAGCAAATACACAGCACATTCTGGGTTGTTCTCCCACTCCTACCTCTAAATGGAATCTGCTGAGACACAGGGACGGTAGCATCTATATGGGTGCCATCCATAGCACCTACGCAGCCCTGTCAATATATTAACAATCTAATATCATATAAGATTATCAACTACATGTATTTGATGGTATAAAATCAATATAAAAACCATACCTTGAAGTAGCGTTTATGACTAGGATCAATAAGAATTTCTTGTGGAATGACGTCAAAGGACGGTGGTTTGATTATCTCCTTTGAAAGTTTGATCATTGCTTTCAACACTTTGTTAAAATACTTGTTAATCGTTTCTCCTGAATGTTGGAATCTCTCACATAAATCTCTATTTGAGTTATTGTGAGTAACCACACTTAAGAATATCCCAACTTGTTCATCTATTTGAACATATCGACTATCTTTCAACCAACCCATTACCCTCATTAAGTCACATAAATTCAAAAAAACATGTCTCTCCATCCTAAATGCTTCATATATCATATATCCATGAACAATCTCCCTTATCCATTCTACTCCTGATAATTGATTGTCCCTAATAGGTTCTCTCGTATGTAGGGACGTGTCCATCGCAGCTAAGCAGAACCACGCTACCAGTATGTTAATATCATCATCCAAGAATTGTTCAACTGGTTGTACCTGCTCATTAGACACACTATTCGATCCCCCTTCCATAGTACCTATACAATCACAAAAATGACTAAACCATCAATATAGATTTTGAAAACACATCCCAATAACAATCAATAACATAAGTCATAAAATCTCAATAAGATATGCCATTACATATAAGTACAAGAGTCTCAACACTAATCATATTTGAATAAATTAAAGATTAATAGATAATATAAGTTATACAGTCTAATGAAACTCCATGCAATTCATAATATATTTCCAAACATCTACTAAAGGAATTGAAGAAGTCCAATCCTCCTTGCAGGTGTGGATATAATGAAAGCCTCCCTCCATTGAGAACTGGCGCATGCTCGTTCCACTGCTTTATTGTAAACATCTTGCTCTATCTTGGGCATACTCAGTAAAATCTAGACCACATCAGATATGGAGAAAGGGTCTACATGTGGTTGTGTAGTCCCTGAGCTCGCAGAGCCACCACCAAATTGACTTGATGACCTAACTTTCAAAAAATCTTGTATGGCTCTACAAGTTTCAGCAATACCGGATTGGTTACTCTTTCTTCTTCACTTACTATTTGGAGTTCTATCCAATTTTTACTTTCCACGAACTGAAGTTCCAGCATCGTCTATTATAAAGAGTCTATCATCACTGTGGTGTCCAATAAAATCATTTGCATTGCTACCATCATAGTCACCACCTGCATTGACACCATCTGCATCGCCACCACTGTTGTCACCACCTACATTGTCATCATCATCCGACACATTCACATCTTGAGCACTTCCTATGACGTGATCCCCAGTAGCATATGTACCACCAAAAACAATACAGAGCTCAGGATACTAAGGAAATCCATTCTTCCTGAATCTTGCCCACTCGACATTATTCTACAATTTTCACAATAATGACATTTCAGCAATATAATCATACATTTTAAAATTGACATCTGTAATGATATCAAAATGACCACAAAGTTAAGAAATACCTTGATATGAAATTCCCATATACTTGGATCGTCGACAACAACTATTTTGTTCACATTATCCCAACCAAATCCGGACTAAGAAATGAGTTTGTGAAAACCGCCATACTGTTTTTTCAGTTTGTTTACCTTGTTCCTCAGTTGTACCATGGTAAATTGGAATCCTGTCTGTCTATTGAGTTTAGACTGTACATTCCTCCACCCCACTTTGTTGAAAGTGGAAGAGGTGTGGTTTCCCTTTTTTTACCTCATCCACCAATAAACCGATAAGTATATTGGTTATAGACTCCGTCCACTTTGCATTGAATGAGTGTCTCTCAGATGCCATTGAATCTTCGACCGGTTGAGCATCATATGAGTTATGAATTAAATCAATAACATAATACCATAAGAACTATATGCCATACACAGAATCAGCATGGTAACCTATATGGATCCGTATACCCTATCTTATTTTGTGCACGGTCCAACTAAATTATAAGATCTCTAAGATTAAGACAATGAAAAAAGAAGCCGAAAGGCCAACCTTAGAGTGCAGATAACTGTTTCCAAAGTCAGCAAATTGTGATTTATGTGGCAGGGACTGGCAAATTGCATACAGAGCAAGGGAAAAAAAATATGTCTTCGTGGATTAGCACCAGCAAGGCGGAACTTTGGATGGATCCACCGAAGTTCTCAAAGCATCAGCGTCGATAATGGATCCACCAACACCAGCATTGTTCACCTGGGAATGAGACAACTAATTGAGATAGAGTGAGAAACAAGGAAAAGAGCAGGAAACAGTCACCAAACTGAGTGCAAATATGCAAGAGGCTTCCACAATACAGGATAAGTTTTAATTCCACATTGCAACAAAAATCAAATGATGGAGGTGGACATTATCATTGCCAAAAATCACTATACCAAGCCTATTTTGGCAAAAAAAAATCCTTTGAAAATGATTATTTAAGTTTCACAACTTTTATAAAGTAATTAGTTAAATGATTTCAATGACTTAACTTGCCAGCAAATGTAACGTGTCACTGTAATAGAAGGGATGAGATATTGAGAGGTCCTTTTCCTCTCTTTAGTTATGTAAAATAAACTCCAACTCTATCATTTGAAAGTATTTGCGTGTTTTTAATACTACTTGTATGATTTTTCCATTTATCGTTTGATCAATAAGAAAAATTGACTCGCTTCTTATAATTACATTTATTTTATCCAATGATTATCTTGTCAATATTTGTAAGAACCCAATTTGGTTTATGTCGCCTAAGCTCCCAAAAAGAGTACCCTAGTAATCACATAATGTGATGACAATTTAGAATTAGGTGTTTTTTCAACTGGGACTCTTCCATGCAATCTAAAATTTTGGGATATTCTAAACTTCCGCTTAAGGAACGACATACTTGTTAGTCATCAAACAATACTCTCTCTATTTAATGTGTCATTCATACAATCACGTTACCTTATCGTTTGATCAACAGGATTGACACTAATACAGGAATTAACAATATTAGGATGCATCCACCTATGCATCAATCTCTCCTAGTTGCAACACAATCCAAAGATCTTCAACAACTTCAATAATCAATATCATTAGGCGCTCGCTGCTCTGTTTGCTCGAGCGTGAGCAACTCGTTTGCTCGCTCGCTCGAGCGTGAGCAGCAAGCGGACGCTCACTACTACTCACGCTCGAGCGAGCGGGACGCTCGTTGCTCAGCTCGCTCACTACTACTCACGCTCGAGCACTGCTCGCTCGAGCGTGAGCAACAGCGAGCGAGCGAGAAGCAAACGAGCAAACGCTCGCTGCTGCTCACACTCGAGCGAGCGCACGCTTGCTGCTACTCACGCTCGTTGCTGCTCATGCTCGAGCGAGCGGATGCTCGCCGCTTTGCTTGCTCGCAGCTCGCTCGAGCGTGAGCAATAGCGAGCGAGCAGAGCGGTGCTCGCTGCTCAACTCGCTCGAGTGTGAGAGCAGCGAGCGAGCAGCGAGCAACGAGCGAGAGAAGCAAGCAAGCAGATGCAAGCTACTATGCTCGCTCGCGCTGCTCACGCTCGAGCGAGCAAACTCGAGCGAGCTGCGAGCATCTCGCTCGCTCGAGCGTGAGCAGCGGTGAGCGAGCGGGCGGGGCTCACCGCTCCGCTCACTCGAGCGAGAGAAGCAAGCGAGCAGACGCTCGCGCTCTACTCGCTCAAGCGTGAGCAGCGACGAGCGAGCGAGCGGCGAGTAGAGAAGCAAGCAAGCAAACGCTCACTGCTACTCACGCTCGCTACTCTGCTCGCTCGAGCAGAGAAGCAAGCAAGCAGACGCTCGCTGCTGCTCACGCTCGCTGCTGCTCATGCCCGAGCGAGCAGATGCTTGCTGCTCTGCTCACTCATAGCCCGCTCAAGCGTGAGCAACAGCAAGCGAGCGAGAGAAAGGCTCGGCTGCTCGCTCGCTCGAGCGTGAGCAGCAGCGAGCGAGAGAAGCAAGTGAGCAAATGCTCACGCTCGCTCGCTCGCTCTCGCTCACGCTCGAGTGAGCAAACGCTCGCAGCTCGCTCGAGCGTGAGCAGCAGCGAGCGAGCAAAGTAGGGCTCGCCGCTCCGCTCGCTCAAGTAGAGAAGCAAGCGAGCGACGCTCGTTGCTGCTCACACTCGAGCGAGCGGACACTCGCTATTCCGCCGCTTGCTGCTCGCTCGAGTGTGAGTAGCGGCGAGCGAGCAGAGCAAGGCTCGCCGCAAGCAAACGCTCGAGCGAGCTGCTCATCTGGGCGAGCGTGCTGGTCCAGATCTCGGCTGCAAGCAAACGCTCGAGCGAGCTACTCATCTGGGCGAGGGTGCTCGTCTAGATCTCGGGCAGCGTCTACTCGCCAGATCTAGGCGAGTGTGCTCGTCCGAGATCTCAAGCAAGCGAGACGAGCCGCGCCGCAGATCTGGCGAGCAACTGTGCCCTAGATCTGGGCGAGCAATGCTCACCCAGATTTGCGAGACTCGCTCGAGCAAGCGTCTCACAGATCTGGGCAAGCGCTGGCTTGAGCAAGCCCTCACGCTCGAGCTCTGAGTAGCCATCGCCCAAATCCGCAAGGGGTGGCTCTCGCCGAAGCCCTCGTCAATCGATGAAGGAGGAGCGGTGAGCGAGGTTCACCTGGTGAAGGAGCGGCGGCTGTCGACGTCGGAGAAGACGACGGTGGAGAAGCCAGATGGTCTTGAGACAAAGGCGGCTGTTAGCACCGGAGAGTGGGAGGTGCCGGAGAAGACGTCGGTGGAGAAGATGCAGGAGGAGAGGCAGTGTTCGAACGGCTCAGCAAGAAATAGAAAAGAAACACGAGAGCTTATGTTTTTGTTCCTTTTTGTTCTTCAAATGTGTTCCAGAAATAAGAAACATAATTTTTTTTGTTTCTTATTTCTGTTCCAGATATGTTTCTAGGAACAAAAAAATAATTTTGGAACAAAAACACACACAAACGTGTTTTTGTTCCTTTTTTGTTCCAGGGAACAAAAAAAAAACAAAAAAATTGTTTAAAAATAGAAAAAAGAAATCAAAACAAACGCAGCCTTAGTTACCGATCTGCGCTCTAAGAAAAAACTTACTTGTTATGTCATTATTCTAAAAAATCCATATACTTAAATAATTAAAAAGCCTTATACATTGCATATTGCATATATTTTGACCGAGAAGTTGCCAATTATGATTTTTGTGTGTATATTTATATGTATTTGAAGAATATTGTGATCAAAAGCAATCATGGCAAAGAAAAATAAGTAAATACAAAATGAAACCGTTCAAGTGAATTAACGGTGTAAAAAAAAAAAAAAGTGAATTAACCAATTTCCCTTTGAAAAATGAGAGTTTTAAAGAGAATCGTCACTATCCTGAAAATGGCGGCACCTCGGCATCTTATTTCTCAATTCCAACTAACGTTCCGGCTTAGGATAAAGGAATTGGCCTAAGAACGGTGCATCATGACTGAGATCCAAGAGATCTAGTGTTCAATACAAGTCACGGGCCTAACTTTGTTAACTATCAAAAGAGAGCATCAAATCTCACATTTTAATTCTTCACGAGTTTGTCAGACCTCTTAAGCCAAAACCTATACACGGGACTCGCATTAATTGAACTCTTAACCCAATCTTCATTTCTATATCATGTTCTACCTTATCACTACATCTCGGCAAACCTCGATGGGGAGTTCTAGCTGGATCGAAACCTACCAAGTCTTTCAGGAGTTTGATCATAGGTTGTTTATGGAGGGATACCCCTGTTGGAAATATGTCAAAAAAATGAAAAAAAAAAACTTTTAGAGGCGTATAAACATTGCTATTAAGGATAATTTCGCCTCTCGGAGTACGAAACTTGGTGCAACAAATTTTATTCTTTACTCTACACTAAATAATAGAGAAAAGAGGAACAACAAAATTATATGTGAAGCCTAGGAAAGAAAGAAACGCAATGGAAGGGAAAAAAGGCAATTTTTGTTGATTTTTTTTTTTGGTCAAACAATTTTCCTTGATGAGTTGTGTGTATTTGGAGGGAAACTATAAAGAAGTCTTAAACTTATGGCACTTGTGTGGATGATAGCTGTTTTACATGGCACAACTGACTCTTACATGAGCAAGTTTCCCAAATTTGTAATAATTTTTTGAATTTTTTAATTAATTTTTTTTTTTTTGTCATTGTGGCTAGCAAGGGCACCTCGCCATATAAAAATTGTAAAAATTGTTCACGTTAAAACTGACCATGTCATGTAAGATATTCAGTATCTATGTTCGCGATTTCTAGTCAAAATTAACTAAAATGACTATATTGACAAATCGTCAAGTTTATGATTGATTCCCATATATTTTGAATTGTAGTTTGGAGGTTCTATTTGTAAATAATGAAAGACATAAATAATTCATATGCGGAAGCCAAGATCGTTTATAAACAAACCTCCAGCCATTGTTTGCATTCACGTTCGTCGAATCTCCTGAAAAATCAAGAAAGCAATAGGCGCACTCTACTAACCAAATTTCCTCACGTACTGATGGTGTATTCTAAATGTGAAGATTTTGTGTTAGACCTTGATCGCCCGTCAGAAATGAACGTACGTTCCTTATATATATCGTCTCCCATCAAGACGAGCGGTTGTCACAAAAGGGTATGAAGCATGTCGAATAGTCGTAACAATTGAGTCTAAATGTGGGATCACAAAAGAAAAATAAATAACATTCTCCCACTTGATCCCATCATTTTCATCATACGGATCATTCAACTAATTCCACGAAAACTTTATGCTTAAAGAAAAGAAACAAAACACATGGATCATGGCGACATGTCCTCTAAGAGTGAGTAATACCTTCCATATATCACAATGCATCTTATTTCTTTAATATCAGCCTATATGTGACAACATATCTTAATGAATAAACCTCATGTTTATTCCAGAACCAAGGATAAATGTTATTCTCATAAACAACAAAATGTGTACACAAAAATTGAGAATCAACATTACAACTGAATAAGAGTTCCATACAACAAAAATCGTTCATATGTCGACAAATCACATGATGGGACCTATTCCCATACTAGTTACATGATCCTTATACTTCATTGGTGGCATGCCTTTAGTTAAAGGATCGGCTATCATCAATTCAGTGCTAACGTGTTCAATGACCACTTTATTCTCCTTAACACGCTCCCTTATGGCTAAATACTTAATGTCGATATGCTTACTTCGACTGCCACTTTTGGCATTTTTAGCCATAAAAACTGCAGCTGAATTGTCACAATATATTCTTAATGGCCTAGAAATAGAATCAACAATTCTAAGCCCAGCAATGAAACTCTTCAACCATACACCATGCGAGGTAGCCTCAAATCAAGAAATGAACTCAGCCTCCATAGTGGAAGTAGCAGTCAAAGTCTGCTTGGCACTTCTCCATGACACGGCCCCGCCAGCTAACATGAAAATGTATCCAGATGTTGATTTTCGTGAATCAATGCAACCCGCGAAGTCCGCATCCGAATAACCGATCACTTCCAGGTTGTCAGTCCGTCTATACATAAGCATATAGTCTTTGGTACCTTGAAGGTATCTCAACACTTTCTTTGCAGCTCTCCAGTGGTCTAAACCTGGGTTACTCTGATATCTTCCCAACATTCCAACAGCAAAAGCGATGTCAGGTCGAGTACAAACCTGAGCATACATCAAGCTTCCAACAGCAGAAGCATATGGAATGTTGCACATTTGTTCCCTTTCTAGATCGTTCTTCGGGCATTGGTTCAAATTGAAACTGTCACCTTTCACAATGGGTGTTATACTTGGTGAACAATCTTTCATCCGAAATCTCTCTAGGACCTTATTGATATAGGTTTCTTGAGATAGTCCTAAAATTCCTCGAGATCTATCTCTATGGATCTTAATGCCAATGACATAAGATGCCTCACCCATATCCTTCATGTCAAAACTCCTAGAGAGGAATTGTTTCACCTCATGTAGCAACCCCTTATCATTGGTTGCAAGTAGTATATCATCCACATATAGCACAAGGAAGCAAATTTTGCTCCCACTAACCTTCTGGTATATACATTGATCCATGACATTCTCTATAAAACCAAATGAAGAGATAACATCATGAAACCTTAAGTACCATTGGCGGGATGCTTGTTTCAAGCCATATATAGATTTCTTAAGCTTGCACACCAAATGCTCACCTTTACTAGAGGAGAATCCTTCAAGTTGTTTCATGTAAACCTCCTCCTCTAGTTCTCCATTGAGGAACGCCGTTTTCACATCCATCTGATGTAATTCCATATCAAAATGGGCAACCAATGCCAAAACAATACGAAGAGAATCTTTCTTAGATACAGGAGAAAAAGTCTCAGTATAATCGATTCCTTCCTTTTGAGTGAATCATTTGGCAACAAGTCTAGCTTTATATCTTTCAATGTTACCCAATGAATCTTTCTTAGTTTTGAAGACCCATTTACAACCAATAGCCTTCGCATCATTAGGTAACTCAACCAAATCCCAGACTTTGTTAGATGCCATAGAACTCATCTCTTCCTTCATAGCATTGTACCACAAATTGGATTTATCACTATCCATGACTTGTGAAAATGTTTCAGGATCATCCTCAGCTCCAATATTGTAGTCAGACTCTTGTAAATACACAATATAATCACTAGGAATAGCCGATTTCCTTGTTCTAGCAGATCTTCTCAATGTTGGATCAACATTCTCTTAAGGAGCATGTCGCTCAACTGGTTGTTCAACAGTTTCTGGTAATTGCTGAACAACTGGATCTACTGGATCAATATCAGCAGGTTGTGGAACTTCAACAATTGGTTGTTCAATAGCCGGCTGAACTGAAGGGGCATTATGAGCAACAACCGATCTTAAACTTGAGGTGGAAAGTTGAGTGTCTGAATGATCTTCCTTAGGAACAAGATCCCTTGGTCGATCGCTCCCACTGATCAAGTCATTTTCAAGAAATTTAGCATTTCTTGATTCCACAATCCTAGTGGTATGAGATGGACAATAAAACCTGTATCCCTTAGACCTTTCGGCATATCCAATGAAATACCCACTTATGGTCCTTGGGTCCAACTTCTTTTCTTGTGGATTATAAATTCTCACCTCAGACGGGCATCCCCAAACGCGCACATGATGTAAACTTGGTTTCCAACCTTTAAATAACTCAAAAGGTGTCTTTGGGACAGCCTTGGTCAGAACTCGATTTAATATGTACACTGCCGTCTTAAGTGCTTCAGTCCATAAGAATTTAGGAAGTTTGGAGCTGCTAAGCATACTACGCACCATGTCTAATAAGGTCCGATTTCTTCTTTCCGCTACGCCATTTTGGTCCAGAGAACCAGGCATAGTATATTGGGCAACTATCCCATGCTCTTGAAGAAATCTTGCAAATGGACCAGTGCTTGTCCATCTTCGGTGTATCTACCATAGAATTCTCCACCTCTATCGATCTCACGATCTTAATTTGCTTATTGCATTGTTTCTCTACTTCCGCCTTAAATACTTTAAAGGCATCTAATGCTTCATATTTATTATGAATCAAGTAGAGATACATATAACGTGAATAATCATCTATAAAGGAGATGAAGTATTTCTGACCACATGAGTCCATATCCGGATTACAAATATCCGTATGTATGATTTCTAATATTTCTGTACTCCTCTTGGCACCTTTCTTTGACTTGTTAGTCTACTTTCCCTTTATGCAGTCCACACAAGTATCACAATCAGTAAAATCTAATGTACCAAGTACTCCATCATTTACTAATCGCTTAATTCTTTCTATGGAGATATGTCCCAATCTCCGGTGCCACAACATAGAAGAATGTTCTTTCACAACACATCGTTTCATACCAGCTTTATCATGAACATGCATCGCATCATAATAGGCATTGTCTTGTAAATTAATTCGAAAAATACCATCAGACAAAATACCACTCCCAACAATTTCAGATTTAAATGATAAACAAAAGTTTGAATCTGAAAAGTTAAAAGAGTATCCCAAAAGTACAAGTCTTGAAACTGAAATTAAGTTTCTAGAAAAACTAGAAACATAAAAGGTCTTTTCCAAATCTAAAACAAAACCACTATTGAGAACTAGTCTATATGTCCCAATAGCTTCCACATGCGAACGCATCTTGTTTCCCCGAATATATGCTTTGTTCACTTCCCACTGGCTTCCGGTGGTTTTGAAAACCCTGCAAGGAATTCGAAATATGGATTGTAGATCCAGAATCAATCCACCAAGTGTTGTGACTTACATCAGTCATATTAGATTCATACAAACACAAGAGATTGGATTACCTTTCTTCTCGAGCCAGGCCTTAAATTTGACACAATCCTTCCTTATATGCCCCTTCTGTCTACAGAAGAAACACTTGGATTCTTTCTTAATGTCAGCTTGGGGAGGTATTTTACCTTTTCCCTTATGCTTGCCATAGCCCTTATTCTTTCCTTGTGTTGCCAAATGAGCACTTTCTCCCAATTCCATAATCAATCTTTCTTCCTCTTGTACACACATGGTCATGAGTTCATTAATTGACCATTTATTCTTATGTGTGTTATAAGAGATCTTGAAGGGTGCATACTGTTGTGGGAGAGTGTTCAGAATATAATACACAAGGAAGGATTCAGATATCTCAACCTCAAGGTTCTTAAGCTGAGCTGCAATGTTCCTCATTTGCATGATGTGCTCACGCACACCTCTAACACTAGTGAGCTTCAATGATGAAAACTTCATAATCGGGGTCATGGCATGCGCCTTCTCGGAACTTTCAAGCTGCGCATCTATAGCCTCCAATAAAGCCTTAGCATTGCTATCTTTGAGAAACCGAACCACGAATACTAGGAGATATTTTAGCTCTTATAAACATGGCACAAACGCGGTTGGACCGCTCCCATTGGTTATAAAGAGTTATCTCGGTGAGTGCTCGAATCGGTAGGAGCGGGTGGTTCGTCTTTCCTTATAGCATAGTCAATGTCCATCCACCCTAATTGAAGAAGAACCGACTCCTTCCAAACTTTATAGTTCTCACCATTCGGTATAGGAACATCAAACTTAAATTCGAGAAATTCACGGGTTAAAACCGCATATCAAATAATCATGCTTATGTCACAAAATTTGAGGCAAATATAAATAAATCATGTTTTACCAATGTAAACATGTCACAATATGAATCACATAACATAAAAAACTACCTGTGGGCTAAGTCTTTAATTTAAATAGATTCATAATTACTTCATGAAGAAACTACCATATTATATGCATTTTCTTAATCCCTGTGGGTAAATTAAGAAAAATAATATGATATTTCATCCTAATTAATCATATTAATATAATGAAAATTCCTGTGGGATAAAATTCATCATATTAATATAATTAATTACAATCAATGTCCATTTCTAAATATGATCCGAGGCTTTTAATATATAATTTAATTAATTAAAGATGCTTTGTGGCCACTCCTAATTAATTAAATATATGGACCATTGGACATTTAATTTCATGCACAAAATATTCATAAAAAAGCATGAAATGGCATAATAAATAAATACATCAAGGGCAGAACAGTAAATAATTAAATTGGCCAAGGGCATGATTGCAAAAATTTTAAAAAATTTGGGGCAAAAGTGTAAAAAGGATAGTACAATTTCTGAAATGGCAAAACGGAAATTTATGAATTTGCGTAGGGACAAAAATGTAAAAACAGCCCCGCGGCCGCGTCAGGCACGTGCCGAGCAAGCGCCTGCAACAGTCGCGGGCGCGTGCCTCGCACGCGCCTGGCAACTGCCGCGGGCAGTTCCGCGCGCGTGGACTCCACGCGCCAGCGGTTGGCGCGCGCGTTGATCCCACGCGCACAACGGTTCCGCGCGCGTAACGGCGCGTGGCGCGTGGTTTCCACGCGCCTGCAACTGCAGCGCGCGCGTGGAGACCACGCGCCTTCTTCCTCGCGCGACAGAGTCGTTTTCTTCGCCGTTTTTCGCCGTTCCGCCACGGTTTCGCCGGCCGTTTCCTCTCCGACAGCCCATTTCAGACACAAATTAATAGTGTGTTTTGAAGATAACGTCGGCACGACCACATGGGTACAAGTTTCAGCGAAAATGATGAAGAAATTAGCCCAAAATCATAAGAAAATTCCCAAAAACACAAAACCTCAACCACAGAGACTTCCGCCGCCCGATTAGCCTCCGGCGAACACCAATATACCGGAAAAACTCATGGCTAACGTTCCTCATGGCGGTGCGACCGAATGGGTCCAAAATCAAAGGGTGGGTCGTGCGGATTTTGCCCGGAATTTGGGAGTTTCTCTCTTGGCCTCAAAATGCCGAGTTACTGTTCATGTCTAAAATGCCCGAAAAATACACCAAAAAATTCGAAAAAACAAGGCAGAGGTAATAAACACGCTCTGATACCAAATGAAAGACATAAATAATTCATATGCGGAAGCCAACATCGTTTATAGACAAACCTCCAGCCATTGTTTGCATTCACGTTCGTCGAATCTCCGAAAAATCAAGAAAAGATAGCGCACTCTACTAACCAAATTTCCTCACGTCTTGATGGTGTATTCTAAATGTGAAGATTTTGTGTTAGACCTTGATCGCCGTCGAAATGAACGTACGTTCTTTTATATATCGTCTCCCATCAAGACGGCGGTTGTCACGAAAGGGTATGAAGCATGTCGAATAGTCGCAACAATTGAGTCTAAATGTGGGATCACAAAAGAAAAATAAATAACATTAATGAAAGAACGGGCCATTTTTTGTTCATCAATTATTGCATTGACTTGAAAACTATTACAAAATAATTACTTTCAAGGCTACCATAACTTCTATCAAAATTGTTACAAAATAATGGCATTCAAATATTTTGGAAATGTTGATATATCCAATATACCCATCATGATTTAGCTATCTGAGAAAGATTAACGCGGTTCTGATAATAAATATAAAATAGACGCTTTGTCAATTAATGCACATATAGTCACAAGGCTGCTGAAAATTGATAGCGCAAGATGATAGCCAAAGAATAAAAACATCACCATTCTTCTATTCATGCACTCTCCTGGATAAGTATGGCATTGGTGAATTGCATCGTAGAAGTGATATGTGAATAAATAAATAAATAATGGTTTATGAGAGGCCAGGAATGGAGGCACACAGTTTGAGCAATATCCATGAAGAAGAACTAATGCTTTCTCTTTACCTCGACACACAAAACAAACAAAGGAAATGTATGAGCGAAACCATCATTAACTCACTAAATTTGGCTCATTATCACACTAGTTTATTGAGAACTTGCACTATGATATGAGTCAAGGAAAACAAAAATAGAATTTGTGACAGGTATTAATTAAAATAAGAGATAAGTGCATTGGAAATCTTAAAACTTATCAATAAAGTGCAATATAGTCCAATAACTTTCAAAAAATATAATCGAGTCATAAAACTTATCAAATTAGTCAAATCGAGTCCTTCCATAATAGAACTTTAAGAAAGTTTTAGGAATTGATTGTATTAGAGAAAACTCCTATGTTGTTTGAAGCTAACAAAACTTATCTATGTTCTATTCTGAAAATTGCCAGACTTTTGTGCCAAAGTCTATCTTACAACAAAAGTCTGCCCATTCTGATAAATTCCAGACTAAACGCAAGAGAAAGATGAAGACTTATCCAGACGAGAGATTATCTTTCTTTTTTCAAGGGTTCGGTTCATACAGGTTATATATAGCCTTCTGGATGGAAATGTCAGCTACGAGATTAATTATCTTTATTGGAATCAATTTAGATACATCAAATCCTTTTGGATGGCAAGTTAATTTGGAAATAATCTACTTATGGAATCAAGATCCTAATTGTATGGCGAACGGGAATGACGGACTTTCATCACAATCTTCAAACGACTCGAGATCTCCTTGATTGATTATGTCCAACGGGTTGATTGAAAGAATTCCTTTGGAAAGTGCCAATGATTGAGAAGGCATGAAAGAGTATTTAAGGAGGCCTCTCTAGTTGTTCGATAGAGTGCATGAAAGAAGAATTCCAAATCTGAAGCTTACCACTTACTTGTTATTCCTTACACTTAGCTCATATTTGTACTCAAAAGAGAGAGAGACTTACACTATGACTTCGCGAGAGCAGTACAGACTTTTCACTATGAAGTCGAGATCACAAGATTGCAAATTCACTTTTGATTCTTAGTGGAAACTAGCCGAGAAGGCTATTAGCGAGGAGAATGGATGTAGGCTTGATCTAAGCCGAATCATTATAAATTATGTGTTCCTTTTCTCATCCCTAAACTCCTTTATTTTATTTGTACATCAATTCTGTAGTTAAAGTCTAAACTCTTTTAAAGTCTGCTAATCATCAAACTCAGTTTCAAAAGCAAAATATTTTTATTGCTCTTTGTGAAAATTGTCTTCACACCTATTTACCCCCCTCTAAATGTTCATACTAGCACTTTCATATTGCACTTTCGTGACTATACTTTTTGAAAGCTTAAGAACTCGATTGCATTTTCGTGATAAGTTTTAGGACTTAATTGCACTTTTTAAAAAGTTTTAAGGCTCAACTGTACTTTTATGATAAGTTTTAATACTTCTCGTGCACTTTTTCCCTCAAAACAAAGTACATGTTAAAGCAGATTTGCACTTGCTACTCCTTGTATATGAGCCACATAATTACTTCTTTCAGTCCTAATATCCTCATGTGTCTCTTCACCCCTTCTCAATGCTGAAAAAAAATCAAGGAAAGAAAAGGGCTAATTAATATATCATCAAAAGTTCCTGAATCAATTTCTACATGACTGATGCTGTGATAATACTATTGCTATGGGCATTGTAAACATTGAGTTTTGAATGCCAAAATATATAATTGATATTATCATACCTCACAAAAAGAAATTTGTTTCACATGCACTTATGTATGGAATGGGGAATTCCATCAACTTGATTGAAACACTCTGATAATTGTAGATGGAAGAACTCATGGAACAAAAGAAACGTCATGTGATAATGTGAAACCACATAAGACTTTAGTGCCTTCACAGAAACAATGGCCACAAGATAAGTGGTTCAGTGTTATCAACACGGGAGGGCTAAACTTAGTATTCACGTAAAGTTGAATTAAAGGTGGAAGACTTACTAAGAATATAACACTTTGGTTAGTCAATCTATTCTAACCGTTGACTAGCATGGATCAAATGGACCCTGGGTGTTGATCATTGAACGGTTCAGTGAAACCGATCTAACCGGTTCCGATGCACTTTTCTATTCGATTCAGTCATTTTTAGACCAATTCCTAAGGTATTTTGAGTGCTGAACCTATTTTTGGCCTTATAATCTCCATTATTGCTCTCTAGATATTGGTTGTCTCACATTATTTTTCCCATCCACTGTGCCAAAACTACTAAAGTGCATATTATGAATAAATTAGAAGTTTCAATGCCTAATTTCTATAGATTATGACCTAAGCACTTACGGGAATGGATAGTCGACCCCAAAACCATGATCTACATGCAAGTTTATCCGCCACTGCCGCTACCATAAAGGCTTCTCCAATGTTTGTCCGTTACTCTCTCATTAGAGAATCTTTATTCCGTTCTTCAAGAATTTGGAACTTCTAGCTCCTCTATTGTTTTTGTTATGTTTGTTGCTTGAGGTAATTCTGATTTGTGGTTTTTTGATTGTCTTTTGCAAGCATATGACTTCAAATTCTAATTTGTTTCAATCAAAATCATTTACTTCTCATGCCCTTACTATAAATGCCCTTACTACAAACACAGCAGATAATATGTCACACTATTAGACAATAGTTTTATATATCTCATTGTTACTCAACCTGCCATTGGGAAAAGAATACATGAAGTGTCAAAACTTAGCATGAAGAGATATTTAAGTGCCAAAATTGAAATAAAATGAATTAGTTAAGTACCAATAGCGAGAAAATACAACCAAAATATTGACGTAGCAATTTTTGGGCAAGTCAAATGCAAAACGACGTCATTTTGTACACTCTTTTGAAAATATAAATATAAATATTTTGACATAGCTAGAAAGTGCAAAAACAGTGTCATTTTGCATAGCACTTAAGTCTCACTTTCATAATGGCACTTATTAACCAAGGCTACAATCGATCTTGTCCTTCCCAGTTACTCTAATTCTGCCTGTGAAAAGATTAGTCCAAGCGAAGCAGGTTCCCTAGCATTAGGGATGGATTCCCACCTTATCCACATAACATACAAAAAAGCCTAAAAAAGGTGACTCCACTTGGTGAAAGCAGTGTGAAAAATGAAAACCCGAATAGGGTGCTCATGATGATTCCATCTCCATGGATTCTAACGAAACCAATACACAATCCCTAAGACAATAATTTAAGATTGAAAAAAGGGTAGGACAAAATAGCAGATTCATATTGGGGAATGCAAGTTGAGAGTGCCTTTTGGAGCTATAAAGCCTAAAAAAAAAAACAAAAAACAAAAAACAAAAAAGAGCACGTGTTGCACATCGACTCAGCTCACTTGCATGCCCTTACAATCTGATTGGGGAGGCCATTGCAGTGCAACTAAGTCGAGTCAATCCTCTCTTTCTCATACCCTCTTCTTTTCTTCTTTTCCTCTTCTTGGTGAGGCCATTGCCGTGGAAGTGAAAGAAAGCATTTCTACATTCTTGATGTGCAGGAGAAATTCTAAAGTGGGCTATTTTCTAAAGGTGTATGCATATTCTATGAGAAAAGTGTAAGAAAAGTCATAAACTTACTGCGTTGGTGACAACTTAGTCTTAAACCTTTTAATGATGCCAATTTAATCATAAACATTTTGAACTTGTACCAATAAACTTTTTAACTTGGTACCAATTCAATTCTTCAGACGAATTTTGACAGGATATTGCTGACATGGATGCTAGTCGATTTACGTGACATAAGTTAGGCTAGCGCCAACATAGATAATTTTTAATAACATTTTAATAATTTTTTATTTTTTAATTTTCTGATTTTTTTTCCATTTTTTTTTCTTTTTGAGCTAGGGCTCCCGTCGCTGGACATCACCTTGGCGAGAGCGAAGGTGAAGTCCAAAGAGGTTGCCTCGGCCTAGACGAGGGCCGGCCTTGCTAAATCTAGCGCAAAAGGAAGGCCGACCCTTGCTTGAGCGAGGGCAAGCCGTGGAGAGGAGCGAGACCATCACTTAAAGGAAGAAGAATGGAAGTGGAGGGAAAAAAAAAGATATAAGAGAAAATAAAAAGAATCGAAAAATTATTAAAATATTATTATTAAAAATTGTTGGCACAAAGTCATAAGCTTTAAGAGTAAATTGGCACCAAAAATTTAGAATTAAATCGCCAATGCGTTAGCTTGTCAACGTCCACATCAACAATATCCGGTCAAAATTAACTAAAATGACTGAATTAGCACAAAGTAAAAAGCTTTAAGAGTAAACTGGCACTGTCAAAAGGTTTAGAATTAAATTGGCATCAATCCAATAAGTTTAAGACTTTTCTAACACTTTTCCCCATATTCTACTGAGATACTAGAGTAGGTTACATCACTGTTGAGTTGACTTGGAAATGTTGTACAAAGGCGCCAAAATTAGTCCAAGGAGTTCTTCTCCGTGCGTGTTGGGCCAAACCTAGTGTGTGTGGGAAGGGTTTGAACCATCCGGCAATGAATGACAATTAAGACATTTGGGGACGGTTCGATGAAGACTTTTTTTGAAGGACCTGCTTGATCGAGATTTATAGATTGTACCTGCGACGGGTAATCCCATATACAAACAGTTCCTGCATACAAACTTGATAATCCTGCATCAACAGCAATTAGAGTTAAGCAAATATGTGTTGTTATATTTTACATGAAAATTGAAACAAGTCATGCCGACCATGGTTCTATCGGATGCAGGTCTACGGACTTCAGAGCAAATTTGCTCTGGCACGGATACAGTTAAATTGAAGCAATTGCTATGAAATCGCATGTTGAAAAGACAATGTAAATTCGCCGATAACCAGAAACGAACCTTAACTGCCAATCTGAGCGGCTGTTGAACAAATTAACAAACAAAACAATAATTAGTCGCGAATCAAAACCCTGAAAAAAGAATACACATGCAATCCTTCTTCTTCAGCTCATTGTCAACTAAAACTATACAAATCAAAGGATTAGCGAACTCCATTTACTTCATAAGAAAAAAAAAATTCTAACTTAATTCCAGCAATTAAATAGAATATAATCTATTGAATACAACAAACCCAAAACCTCGGCCTTTCTTCACATACCACATCTCAAGGAGGTTCAAAAATTAAAAGCCAATGTTTAAAGTCATTACAGCTACCTATTTCAAAGTTCGAATCCATCTCCTTCGGTTTCTCGGCCCAAAAGAATAAAAAGCGAACAAAATAGTAATCCCGAGGCTAGCATTTGCGAGCTCAAATCAATAAAAACGAAGTCTAGCAAGCTAGACGCAAGGCGAGACGTATGGAATGCGGAATTCCATCAACTTCACTTGTTGAAACACTCCAATAACAAATAAATTCAAAAACTCATGGAGTAATAGAAACGTCATATGATAATGTGAAGTCAGATAAGACTTCAGTGCCTTCACAAGAACAAGGACCACGAGACCAGTGGTTCCGTGTTATCAATGCAGGCTAGACTCACTATTACATGAAGTTGACTTAAAGTGGAAGACTAAAATAATATATTATTTCAATTCATGTATAAGTGGGAATGCACCCCAAAATTCAAGTACGACGGCTATGACCCACGACCACTAGGGATAAGCAAATTATATAACGACAATGTAGTTTCAGTACTTGTCCATCATCCCCTCGCCTACCCAGCAAAAACAAAGCCCAAGTGGAGCGTTGCACAATTTAATCATCATGAAACCAATGCCATTGGTGACTTTCCTTGCAATAACTCTCCTCCACTTTGCTTCCTCCAAGACATTGCCTTGAACAAGGCCAGCGAAGTGCCATGAGCAAAAGCGGTCTGCCTTGTTAGAATTCATGCAATCATTCTTCCATCCAGAGTTCTATTTTTTCTGCTTGGGACAAGAAGCTAGAATCGTGGAAGCTGGAAGATGGGGATTGTTGTTATTGGGAAGGTGAGTGTGATGAAGGGACAGGCTATGTGACTAGCCTCAACCTCGTCAGAAGTTATCTTTCTGGTTCTATCAACTCGAACACCAACCTCTTCCGCCTCACACACTTGAAAGGTCTCAACCTTGCCGGGAACTACTTCACAAACTCTCCAATACCATCCGCAATAGGTGATCTTGTGGAGTTGACAAGCTTAAACCTCTCTTATTCCAATTTCGGAGGTTAAATCCCGTCACAACTCCTAAATTTGACTAACTTGTCCTCCCTCAATCTCTCTTCAAACAATGGACTGGAGTTGAGGAATCTCGGCATGGGTACCATGATTCAGAGGTTGACCAAATTGGAACACCTTGATCTTAGCTGGTTGAATGTGTCCGCTCCATTTCTTGAAGCTATTGCAAATTTATCTTCCTTGACGTCGCTTGTACTCAAAGGTTGCAACTTGCAAGGAACAATCCCAACAGCCATCTTTGAGCTACCAAGGGAACTTCTTAATTTGTGTTTCAATTCAGAGCTATCAGGTAATTTGCCAGAGTTTCCCTTGCACAGTCCCATTAAGTCCTTGTCTCTTTGTGAGACCAATTTTTTGGGTCCACTACCAACTTCATTGGGAAACTTGACTTTCCTCAGCAAGTTTGACATCAATAGCTCCAATTTATCAGGGAACGTTCCATCTTCAATAGGTAAACTAACTCAACTTACCATGTTGAGTTTCAAATCAAACTCACTCTCGAGTGAAATCCCATCTTCTATTGGGAAGCTCATCCAACTCTCCTCTTTAGATCTTAGCATGAATCAACTCTCTCAGGAAATTTCAATTGAGATCACTTGCCTCACCCAATTAACTTATCTCGCCCTATCCTTTAACAAATTAACTAGTCCAATTCCTGAAGACATCTCTAACCTTGAGAATCTTACTAGCTTTTACTTGCAGTCAAACAACTTGAACAGCACTTTGCAACTGGATGTGGTACTTAGACTTCAACATCTAACAACATTGCTGCTCTCATTCAATGAATTCTCATCTATTATTGAACTCAACATGAACGCTAGCCTTCCAAATCTGTCCGCTCTCGGCTTGGCTTCTAACAACTTGAGTAAGTTCCCATGTTCATGTATAACCAAAGTAGGTTGCTATGGTTGGACCTATCCCAAAATAGCATTTATGGGCCGACACCTCTCTGGTTCTTAAATGTGAGTATGGCACATTTATATTTTTGAATCTTTCAAGAAACTTAATTACCAGTTTCCCAGCTTTCAAATGGCCAAATATTATGACATTGGTCCTCAAGTACAATGATATACAAGGTTTTCTTCCTAGTCCCCAAAAGGCCATTAGTGTCTATCTTGTCTCGAATAACAAACTATCCGGAGAAATATCACCAGAGATGTGCCAGCTAAGCTCTATTCACATACTTGATTTGTCCAAGAACAAGTTGACTGGTGTTATTCCGCCATGTTTGAGCAATTTGAGTGAGGCCCTCTCCGTCTTGAGTTTGCATGGGAATGATTTATATGGAAGATTTCCTCAATGGAAAAATGATTTTTGTGGGGTTGAGATGATAGATGTGAGCGATAACCAACTACAAGGGTCACTACCTAGGGGATTAGCTAATTGTAGTGGATTGGAATTTCTCAATTTCGGAAATAATCAGATCGCCGATACCTTTCCTTCATGGATGGGCTTGCTTTTTTATGGTGCTCATTTTGCATTCCAATTGATTTCATGGAGCCATAGGGGAGCCTGAAGTTGGTGACCAGTTTCTCAAACTACGAATTGTCGATCTATCCATGAACAACTTCTCAAGTAGCCTTCCATATGAATACTTTAATATCTGGAGTGCCATGAAAGTCCACGATTCATATGATGGATACTACTATGGAGTTTCTGAGATCACTTACAACCCAATCTTCCTACATGGGGAGGAGCGTCTGAGAGATGATGATCAGGTAAGGTATCACTACTCCATGACAATAATCAACAAAAGCATTGGGCTGGAGTATGAAAAAATATTGGGATACCTAAATGTAATTGATATTTCAAGCAACAACTTTATTGGGGAAATCCCGAATTCTATTGGAAGTTTAATTGAACTTCGTCTACTCAATATCTCCAACAATTATCTTACTAGCCCCATCCCTTCGTCTCTGGCGAATTTGATCAAACTAGAATCTTTCAACCTTTCAAGCAATAAGCTCTCGGGAATGATTCCTCTAGCTCTAACCCACCTTATTTTCCTTGCTTTCTTCAATGTGTTGGACAACCATCTTTCTGGGCCCATACCTCAGGCGAACCAGTTCACTACATTCGAGAATAACTCTTATGGAGGGAACTTCGGACTGTGCGGAGGTCCTCTAACAAAGAAATGCAGAAATCCTGTTGAAACACCCTTTGCACCGCCATCTAGTGCATTCGCTGAAGAGGACTCGAGAACGTGGTTCGAAGAACTTGACTGGAAAATTGTCTTGATAGGTTTTGGAGGCGGGCTGGTCATCGATGTGGTTATGGGGCTGACCACAACTTCCAGAATTGAGCGATGGTTCCTGAGGTTTTATAGAGGAATGCAAGGAAGACCGATGCATCAAATAAGGTTTGTGTGATTTACTATCTATTGTGAAAGTTCAATGATTGGATTGCTCATTGCTAGGTGCACATTGTAGCATACATTTTCGGTGTGTTATGTGCTTCGCAATAACATCCAAATATCTACCATCTACATATGAGATTTCGAATAAAGTGTCTCTTGTTTGATCGAGCAAACTACATATGTGCTCTTTTGATAGCTATGAATATAATTTCTCGTGTCAGCCAAAAAAGGTTCTCAGCTTCATTCATTTCTGATAAACCGTCATGCAGAAGTTTCCTTCCCCTCATTTCTTCAATCTCGATCAAACAAGATAATGAGTCATGGCCTCCATGTTTTGGACGAATCGGCACTACAAGGCCCTGTTTGTTTAAATTTTTTTAGTTTTCCATTTAAAAGGCACACCAAAATTAGTGTTTGGTCAGCACTGAACATGGTACTCCAGGATCTGGATCGAAGAACTAGACTGGAAAATTGTGTCGACAGGTCGTGTCATTGGACTGGCTATGGGACACAAAACAACCACGAGAGTTCGACATTGGTTCCTGAAGAAGATTTTATGGCAAAGAAGGCGGCTTGTATGAATTCACGTCACGTTGCGAAGGTTAGTATTACATCTCAACAAGTCAAAATGTTGCAATAGCATGGCATTCCACTTTATCTTTTGACAGGTGACGAAGTTTGTGAAAAGGCTTTCATCTTAGTATTGATCTGGCTAAAGGGCCTCAAATATATGCGGAGCAACCCTTGAGTTGTTCCTGACGCAGGCAAAATGAATCTTCTATTTCAATAATATTAGCATGATGTGAACCAACTTTCACATCCCATGTGCAACAGATCTGTTGAAATTTGTGTTAGGAAATAGGATATAGATCACCCGGTTGTTATAGACTCCAGGTTCGTCGGTTTCATGTTCCAAATCTGCCATTATTTTCTTTTTTTTCTTTTTCAGGCAATTTTAGTCATCTTCGAGAGAGATTTATCACATAAATAGCACATTAGACCTCAGGTCGTTAAACGAACTTTCACTAGGACACACCGCAAAAGGAATGTATGAGATCTTTGGATTACGCTGGAAAATCCTGCCACTGGCAGGACGCAAAGAGTATACACGTAAACTAATACAAAGCGACACTTTCTTCCTTTGACAGAAGAACGGTATGCACTCTTATTTGAACTTCAAATAGAAAGTAATAATTGTAGAGGTCAGCATCTGTTTTATGGGAAATAGCATAAGGCGCCACACTATCAGCACACAATCTCGACCACGGCTATTCCCTCATCGCAGGCGACCGCAACCCTGCAGAGCGAAAGCCACAGAAAAATGAGACAATGGATATGGAAGACTTCATCTTTGTACTGAAACCGCAGAGCCTACATGTATCTCTTTATAGTGGCAATGGAAAACCTCGGACTATCAGAATAGCTTATCATTGTCAATGCATGGATATAGTTAGGAAATGAAGCATTTAGAGCAGGTATGAATGTTACCGGTGCGATCCTTTCTGATATGCAATATCCCAAATCCTTCCATGACCGAATTTCACTACGTGCTTAATCCTGTATGTGACATAATGGCGGAGTCATTTGCCAAACAACAAAGAGTCCAGGGAAATAAATGGTCTTATCCTATCGTAAATTTTGGAAAATCTGGAAAAGAGATAGGTGGTATTTTCATTCAACTCTGCTGTAATTGAAGCTGCATTCTAGAACATGCTACAACCATACAGACTCCCACAATGCATACCCGAAGCCATTTGCATCCCATATACGAAGAGTCTCGTCCTCTGAACCGGTAATTACTATGGGCAGCTCAGGATGCGCACACACAGCGGTAACATTGTGCTCATGTCCCTCGAGCGTTTGTATACAGCTTCTTCCTTTATCATCCCAAACCTGTACTTGTTATTTAATAAATCATATATCAATTGATCTCTTTCTAATAATGCACCGATATATTAAATTAAGAACGATAAAGTTTGCAAACCTTAGCAGTGTAATCATCAGAGCCACTAAGTAAATAGAGCACATCATCCCTAGAGAAGTAATCAACAAAGTTCAGCCCCTTCTCGTGCCCATCCAAAGTAACCTTAGGCGCAGAAGAGTGAACATTCCAAATCTGCAACAGATGGGAATCGTATCAGGAGCATAAATAGCATGTTTGGAAATGGAAATATGTTTTCTGTGAAGAGCGAGACCCACGAAGAGAGTACCTTTATAGTTCCATCGAGTGATGCACTTGCAAAAGCATTGGGATCTCGAGGATCAAACGCTACTCGCATCACATAATGTGAATGTCCTTCGAATGTTTGAGTACACATCCAGTCCTTCTCCCAGTCCCAGAGCTTTATAACAGAGTCGTCCGATGCTGATAGCACATAGGGAAGTGTAGGGTGGACGCACAAGCATCTGATATAATCTTTATGCGCTTGGAACTCTTTGATCTTCTCCATCGTGCCATAGTCGTACACACGAATAAAGGCATCGTCCGATCCAACAATTACCCAGCCCTTGCTCGGGATAAATTTGGCAGACCTCACTGCAAATATCATCAGCAGTGTAGATTAGGATGGATAATTCTCTGGTTTGGCATCACGAAATTTCAAAGAAATTTGAGTACATATCAATTTAATCAGGTGTGTTCTGATATTTACCTGGGGACTCGGCCACCTTGAATGTTTTCTCAGTAGTCTGAGACACCAAACGATGTCGATGTCAATTAGTAACATAAGATCAAGATAATTACTTCTTGTCATCGATATATTCAGTAACGATGAATATATTGGAGATTTCTTTGTACCGTGAACTATGAAAGCAGAGAAGGCTGTTGTTTACCTGGGATTGGTAGTTCCAAATGTAGACGGTTCCTGAATGCAAGCTTACAAGAATCCTGCATGACATCAAGCATCATTCTGGTAAGACACTAATAATTAAGCTTGGTTAAGTGAACATAGACATTAGACATATGATTGAGCTTCATTTGGAACCATACTAGAGCAATGAAAGATATCAACAAAAGAAGCATAAGCAAAATCTCATTACCATGGTTGTGTTGGATGGAACTCAACAGATTTAGCTCGCTCCGATCTTTGAACAATCTCATTCTGGTGCAAAAGTGACATTAAGTAGTTTCTCAAATGGTGAAGTGCTTATACTTAATGTCGATGAATATGCTCATGTAATGTACTAAAGTTAAACAAGTCAGCAAATGCAGAAAGGGAAATGAAAAGGAGAACTGAGGAACAAGGCTTGTGTACCTCGAACTTGAACACGGTAGACTGACACATGCCAATTGAAGAGAAGCCAAATCAGTACAATGAAAACTCCATACACAAATGTGGCGTAAAACAAAATTGTGTCTCGAGAGATGAAGTATATGAAAACCCGAGAGTATTAAGCATGTTTTGATTTGAGTTGCTTTTCTGAGTAAATTGAGATGGAAAAAAAAAGGAAAGACAGCCATAAATAACTCACCATTTTCTTGTGTGATGATCGAAATGGATATATCTCCAGAAGTTGCTGCAATCTTGGACATAAATTAATGTGTGTTCGGACATCTTTATATGCAAGGGTTGCTTGTCGATGAAGGATGTCCACGCAATTTTACTCTCTCTCCAGCCAAGAAAATTCTTCTGCATGCTGTTGTCATCCAATGCCTTTGAAGCCGTCCATTAGGCACACGTGTCGAAATAGACGGTGTGATCGTTGTCCAATGATTGATAACCATGGGAATTACGTGAGCGCGTACACTCTATTCTGCTCTCGCCCTTGCCAAGATTACTCCTCTCTCCTATGCTGTCATCCGCGACTCCTCAGCCGTCCACTCTGCTGTCGTGTCACAATACACGGTGGAGATCAAAGTCTAAAGGCTGTTCGGTCAAAATGAATTACGTCAACGTAGTCTAGAGATAAGAAGATTCAGAGGGCTGGTCAAAGTCAAATTTGGAGGGTTGAATTCTCATTGTGGATCAATATGATTGGCATCATTGATTACATTAACGGTCTGGATGGATTTGTTCTACGTAATTTATAAACTACCCGATATTCATTTTTTTATGATTCCCATGTCATCGTGTGTTCAAATGAGGGGATTAAAAGCTCAAATTTTGTAAGTTCAAGATTCAGATTAAGCCAAATATGTTTCCCCTGCATGGGCCAAGCGAGAATAGATCGAGTCAATCTTTGTCACTAATTCATGATCGATTCATCTACAAATACACAACACATCATCAGAAAAACGATAAGTTATGTTAAATTGAGTATCTAAGGAACTTCTCTAAAGATTGAACTCTCGAGGAACAAATTGAAAATGCTAAAAAAATTCGCGTGAATACCCTTATAGAAATTGCCAAGAGGATTATCAGTCCATTAATTTCCCAATAGCATGCTGGCTTAGGAGGAAGGAATTGGCGTAGCCATGGTATCATGACAACAGATCCAAGGGATCTTGGGTTCAAGAGAAGCATCAAGTTTCACACGTTTGATGGTTTACGAGTTTATAGGCCCTCTTGAGCCCAAACCTAGATGTAGGCCACACGCTGCACTGATCGAACTCTTAGCCCAATCTCGACTTCTGCATCATCTTCTGCTGGCAGAAGAAAAAATTGTAAATTAGCATAACAACCATGAAAGGGGAGCTCTTGGCGGACCGGAACCTACCATGTCTTTTAGGAGATAGATCACAGGTTGTTTGTGAAGGAATACCCATCATCATCTGGCTATCAGCGAAAGATTCACCCCATTCCCGATACTTAATCAAACATAGCGCGCCAATGGATGAAGCATTGGGCTATGTATAATCACAAGGCGGTTGAAAATAGATAGTGCAAGAAGATAGAGAATGAAAACAACACCCTTCTATTCAATCACTATTCTGGATAAGTACGACACTGGTGAATTGCGTTGAAGAAGTGCGATCTGAAAAAAAAAAATAACCAAAAAACAAAAAATGGTTAATGAGGTGTCAGGAATGGAGGTTCACAATTTGAGCAACGTCCACGGAAAAGAACTAGTGCTGTCACTTCACCTCAAGGTCATGGGGCACTTTGTTTCTTCACTTACCACACGCACACAGACCTAAAGCGAATGGATTCACCAATCTTCTTACAATTGATCGTAAAAGCACAATTGTCACTAAGCTCGACAAGAAAGTATGCGCGAAATCATCATAACCTCACTGAATCTGGCTCATCATCACACTAGTTTATTGAGAAGTTGGAGATTCTTTATTAAAAAGTGAAAGAAAAGCGAAAAAGATATAATCATAAGAGGCCATTAGTGCTGGTATAATGAAGGACATCATGTAAAAAAAGGTAGATTAATTAAAGAAAGTACAAAATGAAAGAAGGTCTGCACTTTCTGCTCATTGTATATGAGCCGCATAATCACTTCTTCTAATCCTAATTTCCTCACGTCTCTCTTCATCCTTCTCATTGCTTAGTGCTTACCAAACCAAGGAAAAGAAAAGGGCTACATAATATATTATCAAAAACTACTCAAGTCATTTTCTGCAAATTGATTCTGTTATAATATTAGATTTCGGATGCTAAGAGATATACTTCATATGATCATACCTTGCAAAAAAGGTGTTTCACATGCACCAGCAAACGAAACTATTCTGGAATGCGGAATTCCATCAACTGCACTTGGTTGGCACACTCCAATAACTATACATTGAAAAACTCATTCTGCCAAAAAAGATGTCAGATGAAAATGTGTGAGCCCGAGACTTCAGTGCCCTCGCAAGAATAACGACCACAAAATCAGTGATTCAGTGTTATCAACACGGGCTAGACTCAATATTCCACAAAGTTGACCTAAAGTGGCAGACTAAAGTACAAAGAAAATAAGACACTTCGGTCAAACTAACAATGATTAAAGCAATTGAAGCAGTGATAAAAAGAGAAACACATAAGGGTATATTCCAGGAATAAACTTGAGCACTCAGCATTCTTCTCAGCCCCTTCCATCATCTCAAAAAACTGATCAAAAGGATACTGCTAATGTAAACAATGAAAAGAAAAGAAAGAAAGAAAGGGAAAATAGGTCTGGACCCTAGCCAAGCATTATAACCCCCACTGGACGTCACTCTGGTTGGTTCCTAGTTGCTACTGCCCATGACCAACCAAACTAAGCTGACCTATTTTGACTAAAGAATGAAGGGTCGTGTCTCTTCGTTGCTTCGGATTGGGTCTTCCGTGTCTCCATCATGTTTTCTGCCTTGGGTGCTCATATGATAGCCAATACAAGTGTGGTCTTACAGGCAAAAAACCTGAACAACCATGTTCATAACTCTTCTGCATTATTGGCATTACTCAACTCAAAAGTTGGCATTCAAAGAGAGCAAGCTAATGGCTATGGGCCTAAAAGTATCCATTTCTGGTTCAGCCATTGGTCGACGTGCTCACTGAACTCAGCCCCCACTTAGAGATTCTTGAGGATTCATCTTCCTCAGATTGAGCCCCATCTCACTCAAGGAAATCACAGGAAATTACAGTCAACCCAAGAAACCCTTTGAATAAGCTTACTCTATGGGTATCCATAGAAGAAGTTCTCATCCTCATTGGGTCCAGTGGTAGGAAAATGTGAATAATTCTAACTCCATCTCAGATGAAACAGAAATCTCATTGAATAATCCAAGTGAAAAGATGAACCATCCAATTTCTCTACATATTAGTCAAAAGGGCACTCAATAGTCCAGTCCAGGCCAATTGGATTCCTCCTTATGCCCCCTCTATCTCTGCTTTTCCAGAACAGCCACTCCACAAAACGTGAGCACAAAATGTGGTTCTTTCAAAGAACGGATTCGAAGAAGGGAATAAGTTCTCATTTTCCAAGCTACATTGACATGACTGAGGTATTCCAACCAGAGAGGCCAGATTGGACAAATTTTGTACCCAAGATTTTTTTTTCCCAAGTCCCGAGTTGACAGCAAGCTACACCGACCAATCGGACATGTGCACGAGAAGAGAGAATCTTCTTCTCTACTTTAAACGGGAGAGAAAAAAAGATTTGACCTTTGGAACTCGATTTCTGTTTGAGTCTGGTCCATCAATGGTGGGTACTTTGTGAAGTGGAAGATTGGTGGAGCCTTTTTGAGGTCAAGGACTGATAGATAAAGATGGCCATCATCGAACGCAATTGCTTATCGCCGCATAGACGATTCACGCTATTTTGCAAAAGTCCTTGACTTGTCCCTTCCAATTTTGACAGAATCAATTTGTGTGATTACTCGTCGCAGCTGCATCCATTTTGAGGTCAAAAATATTCTTCTGACACCTTTCACCTCGAATGGCTGGGAACATTTTGACTAGAGGTTAATATTCCCAGAGTCAAGTTGTCTCGCTTTAGTAGATTATGCATGAGCTAAGAGAATCCAAGCTGGTTGGCCTTATTTTGCTGTGAATTAGCTTGTAATTTGCATATCTAAATTATTGACTTACCAGCTTTTATAAGAAAAGCTACCAATTAATTTTAGGTCACTAACTCTGTGAAGTTACTTATCAATGCTTAATTTTTTTTTTAAATTAATACCAACTTTTCTATTAAGTCAATCACTTTTGTTTATCTTGGTTAGCAACCCCTCATCTTTACAAGCTCTATTTTAGAGATCACCAACCTAAACTAGCGTGACTTACTGACTTTTCTCCCATTATATTATTACATAATATCAAACTACCAATTTTTATTTGAGTTATTTATCAATGTTCATTAGCTTATTTTTACTTGCCAACTTTTTTTTATTATTTACAAATATTTATTTCCATTTCTTGGCAACAGTTTCAATTTTGAGCTCATGGCAACCATGGGACGCTCAACCTTTAAGATCACTACCATGGCCGCTCGAGCTCAAGGTGGCATTGCAGCGTGGCAGTGAGCAGTGCTAGAGATAGAGAGAGAAAGAGAGAGAGAGGGGGAACAGGAAAGGGAGGGGAAAGTGATGGATAAAGAAGAGAGGAAGAGTGATGCGAGATGAGTCCAGGACAATACATGTCGCTCAATGAATGAAATAGTATTTTGATAAGTTCGCATAACTATTGTGCCCACTATTTTCCCAATGCCGAAAGTTAGTAAACTTTTATAGATATAGAATACATTGAATTGAGTCCACCTATTTTATTACGAGGGATTTGAAGAGAATCAGGCGCAAAACCTGTGAGAGGTTGAAATCAAGAGATTGACGTATGGCCAAATTGAAGAGTGACCCCATTAGCACCGGTAAAGACAAAAGCAGAACTCCGATAAAAATAAAAATAAATAAATAAATAATAAAAAAGACAAAAGGAGAACTTGATTAACACCCCAGTAATTTGAAGCAATTGAACGGTCAGTGCGTATCAACTTGCGAAGCTACCGCGTCTCTAACGTTAACAGTATGGGGTGTTCGCCAGAAATATTGCTTATTATTATGGTTGAGTCAAAGAATGTCGTCTCCGACATTACCTAGGTTTTAGGTAGCCATTTATTTCCTGAATACTTCAACAATTTTCCTGATAAAAGCAAGTCAGAAGTTGTCCCGTGCGACTTAATTACCGGGATTATCTTGGTTGTGTATACACGGGACTTTCTCAATCTAAGAAATCGAATCTTCTCATGAAAGTACTACTTCGACATCATGTCTAGTACTCCAGTATGACTTCAGTCCGGTTTGCTCATGGGGAGATATCAAAATTATCCAAGACCGCTTGAATTAAATAACATAACTATCGCTATTATCTTATTGCGTATTTCCTTCACCGAATATCTTAAATTTCGGCATCTTCTTATGCTCTTATTTTGTTTTGTATTTAACAATTTGATGGCTCTTTTGGTTTGGCATCGAGGGTTTTGCCTGTGCTCCCACAATGGACATGCCAAAGCTGGGTTCGTACTACATGGTACGTACCCATTAACGGCACATATTGTGCAGTTCATATTGAAGTCCCAGAGATGCTAAAGATGTCGATTCCAGCTAGCTTTAAGAGCAGCATCATCATAAAAATCATCATCTAAGTGAAGAACTTCAGCTTGAATCCAAAACAAAAGATGATCATTATAGAGAAGGAATTAAAATAGTCACTTGGAGCAAACGTGAGATGGAAAAAGGGAAGGAAAGGTCGACGGGTGTGAAGGGCTAGAATCTTTCGACTCGTACAAAGCAACAGAGAGTGGACGGCCCTTGTTCCAACACTCAATTAGTGAAATCAAAGTCCCAGGCTGGCATTGCGGATACTCCACCGAACCCTTGAAAGCTGCTCTCTTTGTCATGCACTTTTCCTCTTGTTTTCCTGCTCGAAACTCCGATCAGCCCTAATTGCATCTTGGAATGAATAGATGATTATCAGTTGGGTCCGCTGCAACTTGCATAATCAGTACAAAGATGATTGAAAACGGGATCGCGGCATTCTAATCATGTAAAAAAAAAGCCATGTATTGTCCCCCTAATGCATTGTGAGTTAGTCTACTTAAGCCGCCTTGTGCGTAAGTGGTTGCAAACGTGGGAGAAATGATTTGGTTGGTCCCATGTAGGCTTGGTTTTTATCCTTACAAATGACCATGTCCTACATGCAGGATAGAGGCTTTTTGTAAGTTAATCTTTTTCCCGATATTATAAAATTTTAATAAGGGGATGAACCCATGCGTATGCCAAGTTTAATTTGGGAGGCGATGAAACGATGTAGAATATAATTATAGGCGTTTGCCTTATTTTAGGACATTTTTCACCATTTAATCGTACAAATGACTATTTCTTACGTGCAAGAGAGAGGCTTCTTATACGTTAATCTTTTGCTGAAATTAGAGAAGTTCTACGTTTGAATAAACCTATCCATGCGCCGAGTCAATCTAGTGGTATTTTAGAACACCCCCATCCCTCTCTACCTTTTTCTTTGCGTCAAGATATAAAATATACTTGAAATTGTGATCATTTTAGGCGATGATACGATCTAAAATATAGTCAAAGGAGTATTTAGCTTTAGTTTTGGGTATGTGTCACCTTTGATTCTACAAATGACTATTACTTACCCACAAGATAAAGTTTTCTACTTCGTTAACATTTCGTTGAAATTAGAGAAATTCTATAAGTGCATGAACCTATACATATTCTAAGTCTAATCTAGTGGTATGATTGCAAATACACACATCGCTCGATATTTGACCAAAAAAATTATTCTGATAGAAATCATTAAAATTAAAGGCCAAGTGAAGATAAAATTGCGATTGGTACTTTTGTTTTTGTTTTCTATCCGAAGTTAACAAATGGAAAATTATCCGTCGTAAAAATGTATACACATCTTAGGCAACATTAATCTAAAAACCATTCAAATTAAAAACTTGATTTAATTAAAAGTCAAACTCATTTAGTCTTAAAATTTAATATATTAATTTAATCCAAAACCTTCTAAAAACTTGTTAATTGTACTCATTTTTAAATATTTATAATTTATCAATTTTCTCCAAGGTTGAAAATCACTAATGTGACAGCCTATCAATGTCACTCGTCTTATATAGCCCAACAACACTAATATTGACAACTTTATATTTATTTTATAATTTTATGTTTTTTTTCTCCTTTTTTTTTCCATTTTTCCATCCTTGCTAGCCTCAGGTAAGGGACACCCACACCTAGGCTAGTCAAGGTTGCCCTTGCCAACCTCACATGAGGCTGATGGAGGGAAAAAAAAAAAAAAATTGTAAAAATTATCCATGTCAGTAATCTCTCATCAAAATTAGTCAAAATGACAAAATTAACAAATTATTAAAAAGCTTAAGACTAAATTAGTAAGTAATCAAAAGTTATAGATTTCAACCGGTACAATTGAAAAGTTTATGATCTAAAGTTATAGTTTTCCTTAATTTACCCACATTTTTTAAGTTCCTTGTTATAATTTGGTATATCAATGAACAAGCTAATTTGAGTAATAAATTTAATTTCATTCACATTGCAAGTGGCATCATTGTCACAATAACATTATCCAGACCATTTAGGACGATGATAGAACGACATGACCGAACTACCCCTGGGAACGAAGTAACTGTAGCTTCCCATTAACCACCTTTGACACTTGCCCTCTCCCCCTTCTCTCTCTCTCTTTCCTCTCAGTCCCTCCCTTTTCTGTATAAATTCACGCCATGCAAAGCCTTGGTTCTTCAGCAAGCGCTCGTTGTGTCTTGCCTCCTACACACATACCACCATCACCACCATTTTTCTTCTGAAATGGGTCTCAATTCAAACAGAGTAGAGAACTTCTCAGGCAATGAGGCCACCATCATCAGAGTCTCCACCACAGACTCGACACTGCTGCCGCCACCCCCCTTGGAAGTGCACAGTGTTTGCTTGCCACCGAAAACGACCACCTTCCAGAAACTCAAGCACAGACTCTCTGAGATCTTCTTCCCTGATGACCCGCTCCACAGGTTCAAGAACCAGACATTGCTGAGGAAACTTGTCCTGGCTCTGCAGTTCTTGTTCCCCATATTTCAGTGGGCGCCTGAGTATGATCTGAGGCTGTTTAAGTCTGATGTCATCTCCGGTGTGACCATTGCTAGCCTTGCCATCCCACAGGTGAGTGAGTGAGTGAGAAAGAGACGCCGTTTGTGGTTTTTGCGTGTGCATGGAGATCTGGGGCTTCAGCGTTTCTCAGAGAATTTAGTGGTTCAAGTTTTCGTTTAACGTGTGTCAATTGACTATCAAAGGATTTTAAGGTTGGTAAATTCGGTTTGTTGATGGCTTGGTGATCCAGTCAGTTTAGTTTTCTGGGTCTTTCACTTAAATGCTTTTGTCTGGTTCTGACATGGTGCAAGTATGCCTTCATTAGTGAACTCCAGTCCCCTTTTCCACTTATTAATTTCCGGGAAGAGGACTCAATGTTTGACGGTGATGAATTAAACCAAGCTAAGTTTTTGCTAGATTCAATCATCCTATAAAATGATTTAAGGTGCCTCTGGTTCAGCTTTCCCAAAGAAGCTATTTAGCCAATGACCGCCAGGCTAGATCTGGCTCATTGGCAATGAACAGTTTGAATTTTATAAATAAAAAAATTGCAGCCAAAGCCCTTTGTAAATTTTCTTTTATCAAACACTACTTAAACCCAAAGTTGCTTTGCAAATGAGTTTTACCGAACTAAATTGCATTTCCCATAAGGCTTTGGCTTTCAGCATTTGTATTACACAAAAAGTCCATATCCAAAGTCGAACCAAACCCACCCTTAGTTAAGGTTGACGTTCCTGACTTTTCTGGCTGTGTTTTTTCCCTTTGCGAAAGAAATACTAATGCACTGTCCATTTCTTCCTTTTGTTCTCTGCTTTTCTCTTCTTTTCTCTTTTGCAATCCTGTTAAAAATTTGGATTTGGGGTCATCTCATCACCTGTATCTTGCATTGCAGGGAATCAGCTATGCAAAACTTGCAAATTTGCCACCTATTGTAGGATTATGTGAGTGTCGATTGAATAATTCTTTCCTTTTTCTGTCTCTGTCACAAATACATGAAACTAGTTGATCTTTGTCGGTTCTGCAGCTGTTTATCTAATTAAACTGCGTTTCATTCATGCAGATTCAAGCTTTGTTCCGCCATTGATATATTCAATACTTGGAAGCTCCAAACACCTCGCTGTTGGACCTGTGTCAATTGCTTCTCTAGTCATGGGTTCAATGCTCAGTGAGACGGTGTCTTACAGTCAAGAGCCAATTCTGTATCTCAAATTGGCCTTCACAGCCACCTTCTTCGCCGGTCTATTTCAGGCTTCTCTGGGTCTCCTGAGGTATCACTTATCCAAGCAATTTCTTTCTTTTCTTGTCCAAAATTGTTTGAAAGCAATATAATTGACAGAGAACTGTAATTCCACAGTGAGAGTTTTCTCTGAGGAGTTGAGTTAAACTGTAGGAAATACCATACAAGGAAGTGACAATAATCCAGAGAACTAACTTGATTGAGTTTGATTACATGATTTACAGGTTAGGTTTTGTAATTGATTTTCTGTCCAAAGCGACGCTGGTTGGTTTTATGGCCGGGGCTGCAGTTATAGTGTCATTGCAGCAGTTGAAAGGCTTGCTTGGGATTGTCCACTTCACCACAAAGATGCAATTTGTTCCTGTTATGTCCTCAGTCTTCAAACAAAAAGACGAGGTAATTCATCATTTTCTTTTCCATCTTATTTTCCCTTAGCAAGCCTAATAGGAATCTTCATACATGATATGAAGCTACTTCACTATTTCCTATTGGAATTCGAACGAGTGATATTATTCTATTTAGCATCATATCGGTATTTCAAGAAAGAAAAAGGGACAATATTTTGTAATAACACCGCAACACACAGTGATACCTTTTAATTTTTCAAAAGAAAAGTCTGGCAATCTTATTGAAATATGATCTTGGAACTGGGGGGAATACGATTTGAAGTATGGATCTAATGAAATCCCTTCATTTGGTGATTCCGACCTGTCTTATCCTTTATCAAATTCGTTTATGGGTTCAATTCCAACTTATATTCACCATCTTTGTCGAGAGATCCTTAACTTACACTTGTGACTTGCAGTGGTCCTGGCAAAGTTTTGTCATGGGAGTCATTTTCTTAATCTTTTTATTGACAACAAGGCATATTGTAAGTTTATCTCAGCCAAACATTCATTTTGCTAGCCATAATTATGTTGAATGATCGACTCATTCTTATAGTCTAACGTTTGAGTTTCCATCAAATGTCACAGAGCATTAGAAGACCAAAGCTCTTCTGGATTTCAGCAGCTGCCCCTTTAACATCAGTGGTTTTGTCAACTACTCTAGTTTTCCTGCTCAGATCAAAAGCTCATGGAATCACAATTGTATGTACTGAAGTTTTACTCCCAGTTTTTGGACATATTCTTAGCAGACTACCTAATTTATGTTTGCTATTTTCATGTTCGGGACTTTATTGACAAAAATTACTGTTATGCACAGATTGGCCGCTTGCCGGAGGGTCTGAATCCGCCTTCATCAAACATGCTATACCTGAGTGGCCCTTATCTAGCTCTGGCTGTCAAAACTGGCATCATAACTGGAATTTTATCTTTAACTGTAAGAATTGTGCATTACATGTGCGTACTGTGATTGATTTACTCTTTGGACATAGAATCTTCACTCTTGCATATACTTATCCTATACTTCATAACATCCAAACAGGAAGGTATTGCAGTCGGAAGAACATTTGCCACTATGAAAAATTACCAAGTCGATGGAAACAAAGAAATGATGGCTATTGGCCTGATGAACATGGCCGGCTCCTGTTCCTCGTGTTTTGTGACCACAGGTACTTATTTTCTTTTTGCAAAACTAGGTTTCTTTGTTTTGCATGCACGGGATTTTGTATGACCAACTGCTACCTTAGTTTGGAATATACTCCTCTTTTCGAACGATAGCAGGTTCCATAAGAGAGCGGTCCACACAAAAAAGTGAGAGGATTGGTGAATATGTTGAAAGCACCTAATTATGTCTCCTTCTCAAGAAAAGTGGCGTTCCATCTTAAATGGTTCTAACAACTATACCTCTGCTGTCATTTCCAGGGTCATTTTCCCGGTCTGCAGTTAACTATAATGCGGGGGCACAAACGGCAATTTCAAACATAGTTATGGCAACAGCAGTGCTAGTTACTCTGCTTTTCCTTATGCCACTATTTCACTACACTCCCAATGTCATCTTAGGTGCGATCATCATAACAGCCGTGATCGGTCTGATTGATTATCAGGCTGCCTTGCGGTTGTGGAAAGTTGACAAGCTTGACTTTTTGGCATGTATATGTTCCTTTGTGGGGGTCCTTTTCATCTCTGTGCCATTGGGCCTAGCCATTGCTGTGAGTCTCTCATACTTGAAACTTGTTCTGACCTTCTTAGCTCCATTCATTGTAGAAGGCATTACAGATTTTAAACTGATCTTAAAAATTGAGACTTCAAGATTTCAGTAGCTTCTTTAAGCAACCTACTTTGGTTAACTTGACTTTTTTTGGAAATTCAGGTTGGAGTTTCTGTCTTCAAGATTCTCTTGCATGTCACTAGGCCAAACACTACGGTATTGGGAAATATTCAGGGAACTCATACGTACCAAAGCCTCAGCAGATATAGGGTAGCATCAAAAGTTCCCTCTTTTCTAATACTTGCTGTTGAATCTTCGATCTACTTCGCCAATTCCACCTACCTGCAGGAGAGGTTAGCCTTCTTGACACCTCTTCAGAGTGATCAGTAGATCTAGATAGAAAAATTTTATATTGGTCAAAAGATTTGAAGCTTCCTGTCCTCGATAGGTTTCAAAGATCATGCTTATTCCCAAAGAAGTAACTTTTTCCTGGTTAAAAGCGCTTTCTTTGGGGTTGTAATTGAAATTTTTGTATGCAGGATCCTGAGATGGGTGCGCGAGGAGGAAGAATGGATAAAGGAGAACAATCAGAGTGCGCTGAAATGCCTAATTCTTGACATGACGGGTACTACCTTCACACTTCCACTAATAAAACATTATACATATATTTCCGGCAACATCTTGACAGAGTAAAAAAAAAAACAATGCAGATTGCCGATTGTTCTGAACCATAATGCGAATTACATGACATTTCTGACAAATAAGTTTCTCCTAGTGACAGTATCAAAGAAAAGCATTAAGTGGGACTTCTTTGTATGAATTCATTTGATCCATGAAGAAGTTTAATTTCTTTCAACAAATGAGTTCCTTCTAGTTCATGTGGATTCTGTCCTTCTTCAAGAGCATGTTTGCTCAATTAATCAGTTTTGAACTCCTTTATCCATAGAACATCAAATCATTGAAGCCTTTGAGTCTCCATTCTGCTTGTTTAATCCTGGCTTGTCGATTGACAAAAATAAAGGGTCTTGTATTTTTCCGCAGCTGTCACTTCCATAGACACAAGTGGCATCGATGCATTAGTGGAAATCAGGAAGATGGTAGAAAAGAGATCTCTCAAGGTACAACTCTTTTTGAAGTTGTGAATTTTGTCAGGCTTTGAATGACCTAAAGGCCAAGAAAAGTTCTTAATTCTCCCTATATGCTCTCTTCTTGTCTTTCCTGTAGCTTGTTTTGGCAAGTCCTGTCGGGAATGTGATGGAGAAGCTAGACAAATCACAAACGCTGGACAGTTTCAGGTCGAACGGGCTGTACATGACCGTCGGAGAAGCCGTTGCCGACATTTCTTCATTGTGGAAGTGCCAACCGTGAGTACAGGACAGCTTGGTGCCTATGTGGGGGAAATAATACAATAGAGGACTTAATGTCGTTCTTTATTTTCTTTCCCCCTTTTAGCTGGGAATTTTTGTAATCCCTGTTTCGATTTGCTCCACCAAGAGGAAGAAGAAACCCGTGCTCTTCTTTGTAGGAGGATTTTGTATCTCTTTCCTCCAAACTTAAAACAGCTGAAAGCTTCGAATTCATAGCCTTCAAGGTTTAACTTGGTTCTGTCGCCATTATTTTCTAAGCACTATGGGTCCTCAAAAATGAACCTTCTAGGTAGAGGAGCGCCAAATGGACCACCTAAACGGAATCTGCTCAGACTGGATCGAACAATAAGTTGAGTCCGATTCTCAGAAGTGTTTTGGTCTAATTCCTAATTCTTAAAGGTGAAAATGATGTCTCAGTAGTCCGCTTTCCGATTCCAAGAAACCAATGTCCGGATGGTACGCTTTTCAGTTCCAAGGAGAAAGTTCCAAGGAGAAACCTAATTTACTTCATATGTTTTTTTTTTATCTGTTATTTCTTTAAAATAAAATTAGTGGGTTTAGTTTTTTATTTTCGAATAAATATAAGCCTGTAATTAAATAATAATAAAATATCTGGATGAAAGTATAGAAAGTCTTGAAGGTCATATTTTGGACAATAAAATATCTGAAAGTATAGAATTTGAACCTGAATTTGGTCATATTTTGGACAATAAAATATTCTGATAGAAACATGAAAAAAAAATAATGACCGGTTCCATTAGACCGGAACCGGACCGTGGTCCAGTCTGCTTGGGAAGCGGGAACTAATCACTGCTACTTTTTGGCTTTAATTTCGAACTAAAAGATTACAAAGAAGACCACAGGAAGGAACGTATTAATTACGGTGAGCAAATCCGACACTGCTAAATTTAGATATTCTTAGTTGTTCTTGGCACGGCAAAGCCCGTGCAAAAGACGGATTATACCAATTCGCGCATCTTCTCACGGGCCCAGAAAAGAAAAATTAATTATCTTTATATGTTCCTTGCAAGGTGGAACCAGAAGAAAAACTCTCAGCTTGAAAACGCTGTGGTTCCAATTTTGACAGTCCAAACCACGGACTGCGTTTGGCCTCAATAAATTCCTCAATCTCTCGTATGTGCTGACACGAAAGCAAAGAAAAAACGGAACCGTCTGGGAATAGGTTGAGATTGATAAGCGTTTGCTGCCATTACATTTGAACTTGCCGATCAATCAAGAAGCTCGTAACTCTGCCGTGTCAAAACTATTTCAATAGCTACTGGCATCCTTGTTCGTAAATTTTTCGGTGGTTTAACAGTAAGATCCAGCGTGAGTCACACTGCATACCACAGCAAAAGCAGAGAGAGAGATGTGGGAAAGGTTAAGCTGCCCAGTAGAAGCAGGCATGGAAGTGCATCTCATCTAAAAAGTTAAGCTGGTTAAAGAAGCCCAACCTCTTTATTGACACAACTTTGCTCTCGATAGTCAAATTCAGTCGATCCACAATTTGTTCAGACAGCACCCTTCAAACCAAAAGTTGACATGGAAAAATTATGAAAATATCATTTGAAAACGTATGGACTCTAAGACAGGACATTTCATCCCTATCAATAAACTGCCAGAAGCACATTTGGCATCGATTTCTCAAAGCCACCTACTGGCGTATTAAAAAATATCCAAAACAATCCTATTCATCAGCTTGACCTCGTCCCACAAGCACAGTTCCGACCCCAGTGTGCTCATTGTTGCCGTCGCTTTAGAGTATGACCATCGTGCATGATCTAAGCTATCCTAATTTGGTACAGGATAGCATCCAGAACATCATCCAAAGGAATAGCCCATATACTCTGATTAAACTTGCTTTCGTTGGTGGCGTTTCTCCAATTGGTCAAACACCTGCACCAATGATCCCAGCTCAAAACAGTGAACTAAAGAAAGCTAGTAAAACTTTCACAAAAATAAAGAGACAAATAGCGATATCTTTTCCAACTATTATAGAGAAAGAACAAGTTAGAAAAGCTATCCTAACCATTGCTTTGATGCACCATTGCAGAGGGAAGCAAATGAGAGACGTACAAATAGGTCAAATTCGAAACAACAAGTCTTCAATAATGGGGAACTTAACAAAGACGTCATCAGAAACTCTTCCATTTGACATAGTTCAAAGAGCAGAAAAAAAGCCTTACTTGGACGATACCGTGCAATGGGAATTTCCCGCAGTTCACGTCTGATGCACAAATATTCACCTAGTAGAGACGTCACTGCAAGTCCAGTGCCATTAACGACCCACCATGTTATTGAGGAAGGCCAACCTCCATATATGATGCATATAAAGAGATGAATGATAAATAAAGTGGCAGAAAAGTCCAGGCATTTCTTCGCCCTCTCAATTAGATAAAGCATATATCCAGCTCTGCATCAAGAATAGCAGGATTTAATATAACCAACCGTGGGTGACTTTCTTCCTTTATCAGCACATAAACATAAGATTCTAAAATAGAAACATTCTCCCCCCATAAAACAACTTTAAGAATTCCAATCAGCAAAGCACCTGTTACATCCTAAGGATTTTATTTTCATATCTGTGCTTGATATATTAGCAGCAATGCGGAGCGAGCCTAATGTTACGGCAAATAAGAGAACTACAGACAGAATGATAAGGTAAAAGGTCCAGATAAAGACCTCATAGTTACACAGTCACATCGGTTGTCTCAAGCATATACATTCAAAGAAATTGAATCGTTATAGCTTGAATGCCCAATAATAGCAGACTCAAAGGGCAAACAAGTCACAGGTGTATTTTCTTCAAACTAAAATTAAAAAGGTGGTCCTGACAATGCATCTGGATTTGAACTTCACAGAAAATTCATGTCTTCAGGTCCCAAGTCACAGATTCTTCCTTTTCTTTTTCTCAGCATAGTTACTAAGCAGTCTAGGCAACGGTGTACAATACATGGGGACATTTTACAATGCTTTTTGATGATTTTCAAAATCACAAAAAGGGCCTAGTGAAGAGGCCGAGATACGGGGGTATCTGCAGAACAATTGAGTTAAAACAAACTAGAGGAGGTCAGTTAGGAGATAAAACTGGGAAATCTACTGTTAACTAAAGCATTGCATTGGCAGTCAGATCCAAAGTGAAACCATATAAATTTACTGCATATACAAGTACTAGTTCCTGTGTGGATATACAAGAGAGATTCTAAAATGGAGGTAACAAACTTTCCCATGCCACCAAGACAAACCAAGAATGAATGTCACAAGATGGTCTTTCAAATATTCAGTCATGGAACACAAACGTTATCAACCCAATTGTCCCGTTTCATAAATCTTAAATGCAATTCCTCCTCTTTTATTTGCCGAACAAAATCAACGTTTTCCCCCCCTACAGCTATGCCTCATATGGTGAATTATATAATTTTCGCAATTTATCTCAAACTAACATTCCAAAGGACAGTCATATTTTAACTTTCTAGCAGAAAACGACCTGAAATGTTGTATCAAACCACTCGATAACATAGCAAAGCTAAGTATTGCACAATGGCAAAGGGGGAAAAAAATCAGTTCGATATGTGTTTACCAATGTATTAGATCAAAGTACGAAGCAACAATAATAAACCATGTCAAGCCATTACTCCTCACTAGAAGAGTATGAATTTGGCATCGTGGATGATTGCTCAACCAGAAAAAACATAATCCCAACAGTCCCAAATCAGTTGAACAAGTACGGCAGCTCATTTTACCAACTAGATAATGAAAACCAACCAGATGGAATCAAATACATGAAAAAGTGACATAGCAGTAATGAGAACAGCATAAAGCTTAACCTGAGTCAACATTGTTATTGAGATCATATATGCACACATTCCATAAGTCGGGGCATTCATCCACCCCCCATATCAATCACAAATTCACATCAAAAACGAAAGAGCCACGAGACACAATCCCAACAACATCAATCGAACCGTAAATCGAATTACGCTAGAAACAAGAAAAGGCTTTCTCAATCTCACCCTGCAACTGCAGTGAGCACGAAAGCGGCGATGACCGACCACCCGGTCACGGTGGCCATGGTCACGGCGGCGAAGTCGAAGAAGTACACGAGGCTCAAGCGCGAGACTCGAGTCCCGACGAGAAGCGACAGGAACAACCCTAGCGTGAGGTAGTACAAGCATTGAAGGCACACGATTTGGGCAACGATGAGCCAAGGATCCCACACCACCGCACCATAGAACATGACTGCTCCCACCTGCCCCGCTCCCCCCCTAAATTCAACCCAAAAACCCTCCCCCGAAACTCCACCAGAAGCTCAAATTGAACCCCAATTCAATCAAAACTCAGAACCCTCGAACTCAAATCCAAGCATTCCCGAGCCAGCACTCCAAGAAACGCTCATGGAAGCCGGAATCCGCAGTAAACCGAACCTCCGTCCATCGAATCCGGCACGAACCGCATCGCTTCTACGACGGCGAGCCGATGCCGGTGGCGCCCGACCCGGATCCGAGACCCGAAACCACTCGGGGCGGCGGTAGGAAACCGAATTGCGGAGGCTGTGATTCGGTAAAAAGAGGAAATTTACGAACGATTGCGAATCGAAGCTCGAGAAGAAAGAGAAGAGAAGAAGAAGAAGAAGAAGGAGAAGAGGATTGAGAGTGGAATTGAGGCGAGTGAAGAAGAGTTTTTGAGATTGGGGCGAGGAGAGAGAGAGCCGCAAAAATGGAGATCGCGCTTCTCCCACCTTCTTTCCTTTCTTCCTCGTATGTCTGTTTCTAATTTATGGGTTTTGCAGGTTGGCTCAATTTAGGCATAATTTTTTTCCATTATTATTATTATTATTATTATTATTAAAAATGTGCATAGTGTGTAAGACGAGAATTCCCTATTTTTGAGATAAAATTCCTGAAATGCTTTTACTTTCTTAAAAGATGACTCATAGTGAAATTTGTTTTAAATAACTATCTAAAATAATCATAACAATATATAAGATACTAATAGCATTAGGGGTGTGCATGGTCCGGGCAGGCGGTTCCTAACCTAGAACCGGGAACCACCAGCTAAGAACTGATTCCAAAAAATTGGAACCGGGATCCACCCGTTTATTGCATGGATCCACCCGGGAATTGGACCGTCGGTAGGCCCCGTCCGGTTCCGGATGGATCCATGGAATCGATCTTGACGCGAAACAATTTTGATTTTCAACATAGAACGATTACATGACATCAAAGCAAGCCAAAGAAAAAAAAAATTAAGTATGTGGAGATGTGGATGGCGGGAGAAGTAAATGCAGCGAAATGGCGATAGGATTAGGAGCCGAAGATGAAAGGAGTGAGATAAGATGTAGGGTTTCTTTTAATATTTTTTTTTTTTTTTAATATTAAAAAGGTTCCGCTCCGATCCGGTGGGCGGGCGGGCGGATCCGCCCATGGAACCGGAACCAGGACCGGTTCCCTCAAGAACCGCCGGTTACGGGCGGTCCGAGGTTAGGTATTTTGCACACCCCTAAATAGCGTCAGCCATAGGTGAGAGCCACGGAAGCTACATATAACCTAACCTAGATCCGAATGAAGCCAACCTTACTAGCTGCGAGTACAAGAGGTAGCCAATAGCTTTCACTTTCACTTTCACTCTTTAACTCGCTTTCCTAGACCCAAAATCCTAGGTAATTGGTCAACCTCATTTTCTCGTCTCTTGAGAACTGAAATCACTATCTTGCGCTGGTAGGTAATGACCTAAAATAGCTCCTTTCTCATCTAGGTAATGAAATCTTCTAGGCTTTATTAAGATGCCAATTTTACTAGGCCTCGCCTTTCACTTTCTTCAATTGGGTCAAGGATGAATTGGATCTCAAACCCATCGGCTAATGAGGCCGTGACGAAGAAGAAGATGAACGGAAAAGAAAATAAAGACATTTAAAATAAAATAAATAAATCTTTTGGACGAAAATGTCCTTGAACATTTAGGCTACGTTTGGCGGTCGGGATAAAATTCGGGATAGGATATGATTTATCCTATCCTACGTTTCATCTTTTGCTCGGGACAAGATAAAGTCGGATATAAGGGGGATATAGACAGGATAAAATTATCCCATGGGAGAGGTGGGATAAAGGTAGATAGGATTTCTAATGTCCATATTAGGAAAGTTATTTTTCTTGAATAACAAATTTATTAAATTAATAAAATTGAAATTATATTTCAATATAAATAATATTTGAATTATAATTTAAAAACTTAAAAATGATTATTTGAATTATAATTTAAGATATTAAAAATAAAAAAATAAAAATCATTTTTAATTAATCCTATTTTAATGTATATATTCAACTATAATTCTATCTTATAATAAACATTCAATCTATAAATTAAATGTTTATATTATATATATTTATAGGTATTTTTGTATTTTAGGTATGTTAGTACAATTTACTATTTGATAAAATTTTATTAAAGAATGATGAAAAGGGGAAAAAGAAATAATAAAGAAAATAATATAAAAAATAAGAAAAATAAATTAAAAATAAATTAAGGAATAATGTTACGAGAGATTTTCACCATCTCTGTTTATGAACATTTAGGTTCATTTTATAATAATATGCTATTTATATAAAAAAAATGTATATGATATGATGTCATATCCGACTTTAATATTGTGATTCACTAAACAATTGATAGGATATAAAAATCCAAGGATTTCATATCCTATCCTATGCTATCAATCCCGATTAAAAATCCGAACGACCAAACGTAACCTTAGAAGATTTGGTCATATATTTTAAATCTTATTTTGAGAAAATGAGAACATTTCAATCTCTTATATAAAATTTTCCTAATTTTTAGCGGACCTTCAATTTTTCCTTTTCCAAATTATCTCATAAACTTTATGTCCGAGAAGAAATGCAAGAATTCATAATTGTACTCTAACTCATCTGTTCTGATATCAAGATTTAGAATAACAAGGTTCATGAAAAAAATTTGAATCTTATATCTTTGTATTTCATAATTTATCAATATCGTTATGATTCAAACATTTCCACCCCATAATTTTGCTTAATTTTTCAGATTACAATTTGTTTTGCCCACATCACGTGCATGCCTTTGCAATGTGTTGGGATAAAAACCAAATAGTAACCATGGTATAATCAACTCGTGACATGAAAAATCTGTATCACTCTTAAGAGATTGAATAAATAACTACCAAAACCTTTTCATGGATATTTATTTGTGATATTTGAGACAATATCTTTCAACAATAATTTTTATAAAAATATTCTTTGCATTTTGTATCACAACAAGATAATTCTTCTATTAAAAAAAAAAAAGACGGTATGGTCTGCAAAATTAGCTTAGCCAAAGTTAAATAAAATTAGAAGTGAAAATGCGTTTATATATTTTTAATGGATATAGTTCACTTTGAATGCGGTTTCTTGAGTTACTTTATTTTGACAATACATCCATTCAATTCGGAAGAAATATATATATCACTGAGAATAAATTATTCATAAGTTGGGATGTGTAATTTAATTAACAAAAATCAAATGGGCCTCCAGCTAGAGTTGGACCATGAGGCCCAAGAAGTACAGGAAACGCCTCGGCGCAAGATAGCACGACCCCCTTTTTAATCTCCGGAAGAATCATCGTTCTTCCTTCACGCTCCTCTTCCTCACTCTCTCTCTCTCTCTCTCGATATGCTTCCGCCTAATTCGTTTTCAGTTCCTGCTCCGTCGACAATCTCTCTCCGCTTTCCACTCCGGATTCTCTGCGGCGGAGGTTCCTCGTCTCCGGCGTGAATTCCCTGGCGGAAATGAGCGGAATTGCTGCGAAAGAAGCAGTGGGTGCTGGATGGTCTTGACTTGTTCCAAGGCTGCGAATTGTGTCTCGGCCGAGGTGAGATCTCCCAGTTCCGCTTTTGGGTTTTTGGGGCTCGGCTCGTTTGAGCTGATGGGTAGCTAATTTGGGTAGATTCCGTCTGGTTCTCTCGAGGGTCGAATCTTCCAAAAGCGGGAAAGAAAGAAAGAAAGAAAAAAGTAAGCTTGGGGCTCTGTGAGGGGTCATTGAATCTGAATCTGGCTGGTTAGCGGCTAAGTGGGTTTTAGAGCTAGTTTAGAGGAGTTGATTAGCTGCTGTTGTGCTGCATGTGTTGAGTGTTTTTAGAATAAATGTATTAGTTTGCTGTATCTTGTTACTGTCTTCAATTGGATGACACTGGGGTGTAAATTTATATCTACTGGAAAGTGAAAGACTTTCGCTTTGCCCGTTTGTGTATCATTTTTGGGTTCCTTTCCCCTTGAATTACCCATATTGTTTGCTGCTGTTATAGGGGATCGTGTGGTCTCGAAGTGAGAGAACTGAAGTACTCATGTGAGCAGAGACTCTTGCTTTTAATTTGGTGAAGAGAGAGGGGTTGGAGGTTTTTTGGGTTTCCTTGCGGTGAAATATTGTCCTTCACGAGATTGGACGGTGATAGATGGACCACGCTGAGGATGATGCTGGGTACCCCCCTAATTCACATGGTGCGAATCAGTCACAGGAATATGGTTCCTCGAATTCCCAAAAGCTTCCTGGTGGAACTCCACCGTATCCTAAGCCAGTCAGTAACCAATTCGTAGATGATGAGGATGAGGATGATGGTGACGAAGAGGATGAAGAGGAAGAGTTGGGAGACGAAGAAGATGATAAAGATCAAATGAATGGCAACAGGCAAACTGTCAAAAATGTGGAAGATGAAGATGATGACGATGAGGACAACGATGAAGATGATTTTTCCGATGATGATGACGATGATGATGATGACCAGCAGAAGAACCAAGCTAGAAGAGCGAATGACCCAGAAAGGCGCCCCAAAAGGCGGAAGCTGAAGAGTTTGGTTTCTAGTTATGAGTTTGCTCCTCGTGTACCACCACCTCAAGATGTGCCTCCACCAGTCGCAAAACCACTGCCACCTACTGGTGGCCGAAATTCTCTCATGGATTGGACTGAGCATGAGACATTTGTTTTACTTGATGCTTGGGGCGAGCGGTTTCTTCAACGTGGAAGGAAGAGCCTTCGGTCTGATGAATGGCAAGAAGTCGCAGAAAAGGTGGCAGAGGTATCCAAAGTTGATAGGACAGAGAGTCAATGCAGAAACCGATTGGATACATTGAAGAAAAAGTACAAGAAGGAGAAAGCTAAATTTGTAGAGACTGGTGGTCTCTCCAGCAAATGGGTCTATTTCAAGAAGATGGACATGTTAATGTCCTCATCACCCTCGCAACAAACTGCTCTGTCTTGTGGGGTTGACTCCGGGGAGTATGTCTTCATGAACCCTAGGGTTTACCTGAACCGTGCTAACGGAATGGATGAGATGAGGGACAGTCCTGGGAACTCGGAGTCTTCTGACAAAGAGGGAGACGATTCAGATGGCCTGCCACCCAAGAAGAGAAAATCTGGAAGAGAGTCTAGTGACGGGGCTTCGATCAAATTGCTTGCAGAGTCCGTGACTAAATTTAGTAAGATTTACGAGAAGATTGAGAATAGTAAGAGGCAGCAGATGGTGGAACTGGAGAAGATGAGGATGGATTTTCAGCGGGATCTGGAAGTTCAAAGGAAGCAGATAATGGAAAGGGCTCAAGCTGAGATTGCGAGAATAAGGCAAGGCGATGATGGCGAGAACGATCTCTCCACTGAGAATGCCAGCGGGTGACATCTTTACCTGATAAAGGTTTATGATTAGATTAGTATGTTGACTCTTCCTCTTCGGTTGTATAATATTGGTTGAGTTAAGCCCCTGAACGTCTAATTTCTGAAGCAATAATAGGATTAAAGGTACTTGTGCTCATTTCTGCGTTGGTAATTGGTGACTTGGATGAGCCCTCGCATTGTGGTATGCTCATTCTTTCGGTGCACTTTTGCTCCTTCTCTATGGAAACTTCATCTATAAGTTCTGCAAGTCTTGTGCTTTAGCTTTAAAAATTCTTGGACGCGTCTGAATTAACTGCAGATGGATATTCAAACGCTCGAAGTGCTTGTGCCATTGTTGTCTCTGAAAACCATCCGTTCCAAAGGGTAATATGAGAAGTTGAGCTACTTGTGTCCCTTTAGGGGCTACTTTTGAGTGCTTGACAGTGAACTCAACTGGACTTGCTAGGCGGCAAAATGACCATGATCGGCTACAATTGGTTTCTCAAGGGGAACTGTACAGCAAAACAAAAAGAAACTCGCTTCTTCCTTGGCTTACATAGGTGCAGGTCTGTCTCTGCCGTGAGCTGCTGTAATTTTGATGTTTGGTTTTGCATATTTGAGAGATGCGGCTCCTCGAAGCTCGGTGAGACTGCTTCATAAAGAAGCTCCTATAAACTATCGAAAAATAGTTGCCGCCGTGAGGTGTTTGCGAAACATCTTATAAAACTACGACACCCTTTTTCACAACTGAAAATGATGTAGGAAACCTGTTCCGAATATCCTCTAAGTTGACCAAGTTTTGCTAGTGACTATGCATAGACCCCTTTCTAAACGGAAAAAAAAAAATGAAGTAACCAAACTTTGCAATGGCCTTCTACCAATGATCAGCATGGACACCAATGCCGCTTATTCGAAAGAATCAAACGCCACATTCTGAGCCCTAATGTCCTCTTCCACGAATTTCAACCTGTGGCTCAAACATGTGGGGAGAACCTTTAGTATTCTACATTACAATTCAAAACTTTTGTAAATGAAAAGTTACTGAGGGAGTTCAAGGTTATCTTTAAAAAATCCTGATATCGTCATCTAAAATGTAAGTTTCCTCACGTTTAAGTAAATTTCTTTATAATGGAAGTAATTTATCTCTTATCATTTATTAGTAAACCCAATTGCAAGAGCAGAGCTCTACCAACTAGGACTATGGTATATAACTATCATTGTTCACACATCTGAAGTTAATGGGCTAGTTTGCCGAGTTCATTTGAGCCCCTTTATCATCCTGTATAAATAAAAATTTCCCAAATTTCGCAGCAATTTTTAGAGTTAAAAAGTAACTTCATATACATAAAAACATCGTTATAAATTATATTTAAAAGTTACTTTTTCTAGTTTTTATAAGAAGTGAGCTTTTCACGTTATTTAGTAAGTTGAACAACTCTTAGTTTTTTTCCACTTTCTATTGTACTTTTTCATAATTGATAGCAATTGTCGTACATCATTATAAGAAGTGAGCTTTTCACATTATTAAAGAAGTGAGCTTTTCACATTATTTAGTTAGTTTCGTCAAGACAGCAACTAGTTTATTTGTACTTTTTCCACTTTTATTGTACTTTTTCATAGTCAAAAGAAACTTTCAAGAACCATATGCTTTAGCGACTGTCATACATCATTAGTCTCTTTTTTATGTATGAAATAAGTATTAATGCACTACAAGAACAATAGGATTTTTCACGTTTATTAGCAACTTTATCTAAGATGATAATGGCTGTTAATGAACATGAACCTCCTTAGTAATTTTTCATATAGAAAAGCATATTACAATGTACTATACGAAGTAAATTTTCCACATGGTTTGTAGCCATCACACTTGACGTGGTAAACTGATTTTACATGGAAGAATCGGCGAGATCGATATTTTTCCTGGACCTGAAGATATCAGACCTGCCTTCAATAATGCAACGAGCTTCAAGAGAGTCCTTGAATTACTCCCACAGTGCTTCCACATCACTGAGTACATCCTCACACTTTCCATCGGCGGACTATCAATGCAACTCTTAGAGCTGCCTCCAACTTCTCCCTGTTAATGGGCTGCCCACGAGTCTCAGTTGCCATGTCCTTTGAAAATATGAATCTCCAACCAGCCCCACAATAAGGGGGTCAAGGCACTTTGAGAATATGATGGCTTGCACCTCATGTCAATCAAGTAGAGAGATGGAGTAGTACATGTAGGCGATGTGCTGCAGCCTTCTCTCTATGCCAGGCATCTCACAGTAACATGCTAATCCCCAAACAGCCATAGGTTCATAACCAATCACCGTTTTGATGGATCTTTCCTGGAAAAGAAAAAGGCCCACTGTCAAGAGATCACCAATGTCAGACTTCTGCTTCTTCGACTCCATCTTCTTAACACTGTCAGTCTCCAGATACTCATATCTAGCATCAAACTGTCCTCTCCAAATTCAAAAACATCCATCTTATAATCATCAACATCAGAGAAGCCACTGGTTAGTGAGGACAAGTACTTCTCTACCTTTCTCATCTTCAAGACAGAATGATCCCTGCCACCATCTTGCATGCCCATGTCCAAGACATCATTCACAACCTTTCCGAAAGTCTCTCTAAACATGCCAGGATAGCGCGGCCTTCCAAAGGAACAGTTGTTTTCTTCACCATCTTTTTTGGTCTTAGAGCTTTACCTTACCTTAAAACCAAGCCAAATCTAAGATACGGATAAAAGGGTCGGTAGTCAAAACAATTACCTACGAGGGGAATTTTAACTTGAATATCGGCAGCTCTCCAGCAACAAAAACTTGCATGACGACCAAGGAAATATGTCTCTGATCCGATAAGTGTATCAAAAGCTAGTCTTCACCTAGAGAATTGATTGAAGCCTGCCGCTTCCATTCCAATTAAAAATGCAAGCAAGGCATCCAATCCAGGAAAGTCATCAGTGCCACACCGGATTGACCATTTCCCACTCTGATTCACTTGCAAAAAGCGAAAAGAGGGAATTCGATAGCAGCAGCTGGGGAACCTCATGGAAAAGCCTCCATTAGGAACTTGCATTCGCTGCATCAATGAATGCGCTTGCATGCTATACAATTCCTATGGCTGGATGAGCCTCTTTACTGATGATCCAAAGAGATTACCCCGTTAGAAGGCAAATAAGAGGTCCAGTTTTTTCTGCTTGTGATGTGCCTGACCTGAACAAGGAGAAGTCTAGCCAATCAGATTGCTTCTGCTTCCTCTCATCTGCGCTTGTCAAGCCAACTTTGCTTTCAGGAGGTGAAACAGCGGTTGTCATGAATAGCGATTTGATTGATGATAAAGAAAGAGAATTCTTGGTTCAGTTTTCCACCTTAATGACAGAAAAAAAGATTGATCGTATTCTATTGATTTTGACTCATAGTGGTCATTTATCACAGAACAACTCTTGTTATCAAATGATTTAACAACGATTAGCCATAGAATAGACCATGCAGATAAAATCTGATCAATTATGTTTCTCATTAGGCTGGTTCCCGAACTTCATCGACTTTACCCACTGCTTCAAGTATTGATGAGTAGGTGATGAGGTCATATTCAAATCCTTGAGCCTTCATCTCCTTCATAAGCTTTGCAGCTTCCTCAAACATACCAGTGCGGCTAAGACATCCCAGTATGGTGTTATAAGATACGGAATCCGGCTTAATGTTTGAACATTTCATCTTCGTAAACATTTCCATCGCCCGATCCGGCCCACCAGACCTTGCCAGGCCATTGAGAATGATATTTTGTGAATTTATGTCTGGGCTGCAGCCATTTTTTTCCATGGTCTGAATTAATGAATGAGCTTCATCTATCAAACCAGCCCTAATCATCCCTGACATGAGTGCATTATAAGCATAAACATCAGGATTGCAGCCTATCATCTTCATCTCATTGAAAAGATCAACAGCTTCACTAAAACGTCCACTTTTTCCATAGTGTTTAATCATGACTGCGTATACTCTTGAGCTCAAATGCCCAGAATTCTCTCTCAATTCTTTAAATAACTCGTTAGCAGCTTCATGACGGTTCGCCTTTCCAAGACTGTTTATCAGGCTGCAATAAGCAGCCGGACAAGGAGGAAAACCTTTCTCATCCATCTCTTCCAGGAGAAGCAAAGCCTTTTCAACCCTGTTTGCCTTGCAAAACCCATGAATGAGAATTGAATAAGTGAATGAGCTGGGAACAATACCATTTTCCTTCATTTTCTCAAACCATGACGCCGCTTCAGAAGCTGGAGCCTTGGATTCAAACAAAACCTTGATTATGGTGTTGTATGTCACGACATTTGGCACACATCGCATGGATTCCATGCCATTAAAGAGTTTTAAAGCGTCATCAAGGCGACCGGCTCTTCCCAGAATGTTAATCATGTTGTTTATGAGGACAACATCAGCCTCACAGCCTTCTTGTCGCATATGAATAAACACACTGTAGGCATCATCAATCCTCCCAGCCTTGCCAAGCCCCTTGATCAATTCAGTGTATGTAAAAACAGTGAGCACACAACCCTTGTCTCTCATCTCCTGTACTAGACTCAATGCCTTTTCAACTTCCCCACCTTTAAAATAGATTCCCAGCAAAGTTGTGTAGATCTTTGGAGTGGGATGTAAACCATTCACCCTCATCTCATCAAATAACCTAAGTGCAGATTCTGCATGACCCAATTTAGCAAATGCTGATATAACTGTGTTGTAGGTCACAGTATCAGGAAGACAACTGTTATCATTACACATCTCTGTGTACAGCTCCTGAACCTTTTCTCGATGACCCTCTTGCATCAGCATCATAATCATAGAATTGTAAGTGCTTGTTGTAGGTTTGCACTTGCGTCCTTTGACTTGGTAAAATATCGAAAGAGCCTTGTTTACCATCTTAGCCCTGCCCAAGATCTGGATAATTTCAGATAATTCAACCGGGTTGATCATGCTTGCGCTCCGAGCCATTTCTTGAACCATCTTCCATAGCTCACCAACCAGCACAGCTTCGTCCAAGCAGCGAATCAAGGCCATATAGGTGCTCGCATCATGCGTAAAGTTTCTCCTCTTTCCAGCCCACTTGAAGAACTGAATCTTAACAGCGATCTCAACATCGACCTTCAGTATTTCACGAACGAGCTGATGGTCCACTCTCAACTTTAGCACCTCCAAAGCCTTTTCTGCATCGGGGCCCCACTTGAAAATCTTCAGAATCCTGATGAACCTTTCATCCAATGTCCGAACTGAAAGGCCTCTCCTTGAATACCTCGCCATCCTAGGATCTTCCGGCTGGTTCTGAGCATCGTCTCCGAGATCGTGCGGGAGGAACATTCGGACAATCTCATTTTCTGCAAAACAACACCCAAAAAAAAGAACTTTCTTGGAAGAGAAAAATAACCCTTGCTTCAACAGCCCTTATTTCATAGTATCACAAGAAAGCAAACGACACTGCACTACAGTACCCAACAACCGACGAGACTAGCCGTTGTCATCAGGCATATACATTACACTGTTGCTGCAAGAAAAGCCCCAGTGACCCAAAATTCATCACAAGCCAGTGGATTAATAAGACTCGTATCCACCACCGCAAACAGAGACGAACAAGATCAGAATTTGCCAAGAAAAAGAGAAGAAAGTAGGAGTTTTTCCATAATGAAGCTCACCTGTTTGCTTAATTCTCTCAGAGAGGTGAGGCAGGGTCGAGATCGAACGCCTCGAAGAGGCCGCTGTAGCATAGGCCCTTGATATGCCGACTGCTTTGGACATCATGTCACGGTGAATTAAGAGAGAATTTGAAAGAGAATTATGGAAAACCAGGAAGAAGAGCTTCTCAAGCTACGTCCGACCGCCCAAGAAACTGAGTCGTTCGACAGGAAGAAAGAGGGAGGAGGGGACAGAGAAACCGTCGACCGCCGCAAAATGGACTGATACTCAAGAATGCATGGATCTCTCTCTACTGTTTTGCTGGATGGGCTATTAGGTCCTTTGTGTCTTATTATCTTGGCCCATGAGTGGTGGCAATTAAGGTCATTAATGCGTTTGATAATCTATAATAACACATTTTTCTTGATCGATTGATTTTAAAGTACGCTTATTATATGAATACATAATCGAAACATTGATAAAAAGATTACCCTTCGTAAGAATATAAAAAGCATATGATTTGAGAAAAAGTTGGTTCAACTACGAATATAAAAAGCATTCGATTGTAAAAAAGATTTCCGGTTCCATTAGAGTTATGTCGCTGAAAAAGAGAACATAACCCTCTTTGACATCACCTTGTTGGACTCTTTGAGGAGTATGAATCTAGCCAGAGTGAATATCAAACAGCCAACAATCCCTTCTTCCATTTCCCAATATACACTGTCATATTCAGCAGGAAAATCCACTTAAGAAGTGGGTGTGTCTTCTGATTAGGCAAATCAGGGTCCAGGGATGATCCTCGCCTGGCGAAAAGATCGTCCATAGCCAGGAATTCCCAGCTTGCTGTTGGACATTGCTGAAAATCCTGGTTGAAGTGTATGTACCCCTAACCACCTGAATGCGCAGTCACGTCTTTTTTCGTCTTCATGCAAGGCAGCTAGCCAACAGAGCAGAACTAAATCTGCTGTCCACTTGAACCTTAGACCAGCATATCTCTGGGGTCTGCAAATGTTGTCCTACCTAATTGGGGTGTCATCTCTCTCCTTGCCCTCGATACGCCACCAACAAAGTGCAAAGATTATGATCAATCTCCTCACATTTACCTTTTGATAAAGTCTATACCGTGCCAAAGCAGTCTCGTCTTCCAAATCACTGTTCTTGAACGGACCCTATCTCGGGTACTCGTCTATGTATCTTAAGAGTTTTCAATATCTCACCAAGTTGAGGTAACTGTCTCCAAACCCAACATGGCTATCATCCGCGCGAGTGAATATGGGTCTACATTTCTCGAGAAGGTGAGAAGCTAAGGACATTTATCGTTCGCTACGCATCGATCATCAAACTAGCTTGCTATTCTATTTTGTGCATTAAAAATAGCCTCCTACGCTACTGGCATGCTGCGCGAAAAGCATACCAGATCACATTGGTTTCTATAGATCGTTCAGCTTCATCCAACTCTTTCTTGTCACAGCAGTACCCATGAAATTCCATTGGTACCAGCGCCAGAAAGAGCGAATATCTGATTAACTCGACAGCCTCATAAAACTGATTCACTTCCACAATTCGTACCATTTCGGTTTCCCAGATGTCTCGAGAGATTGACTCTCGAGACCTACTGAATGACCTGCCAGTAGTGAAGTGTAACGACAATCAGTGTCCCTGAACAGACGGTCCAGCTGGGTATCTATTCAGGCCACAAAGACTAGAAATAGAACAGAGCGGCCCGGTCGGACCATGAATTACGATTCAAGCATAACAACAGGCGTATCTTGCACATGAACCATCTCCGTTTTTCGACAGGCATGCACCCATAAAAATGCCATTCCAAGTACTTGTCCCTGGAGGGAGCAATGGCTTCAACGGAGAGAAAAATTGGATCTTTATCATTTAACAAAACCCATCAACACACAATAATTCAGATGCTACATGGCAGGAACCAGACCGAGAAAGGGAAGGGAAACTCAGTTGGGGGAGCATTCATAATTTCTGTCTTTTAAGAAAACCCTGCAAAAATAAAATCTTTGAAGACCACCCGAAAGCCTTTATAATAATTATGAATCAGGCTTTCCTACAACCTCTCAACCCTTTGACAGCTGAAGCTTCTGAAGTTTGAACCAGCGAATCCTCACGTGATCAATAACACATGATGTGTAGCTATACCAAGGAACTCTAAGAAGAGGGAGGTGCCTCAGACTTATCGCTATCCATAGGCTCCCCCGAAGCAGGCGGTACATCACCAGCCCCAGCAGCAGCAGCAGCAGCAGCAGCATTAGCATCAGCATCGACGCTGGCGTTGGCGGTGGCATTCGCGCTGGCGTCAGCATCAGCATCGGCATTGCCTTGAGGTTGCTGCTCCCCACCCTGAGCGGGCTGAGGAGGAGCCTCGGGAGTAACAGGCTTGGCAGGCTTCGGTTTCATCATTATTGGCCGGGCAAACCTATCAAAGCAAATCTCAGTTCTTAAGCTCCTTCTAGAATTCAGAGACCCAAATAAATAAATAAGGAGAAGCAATCATGAGCATTTGACCAGCTGGCCATCTTTTCAATAGGTATATTTAGGTTCCATGGAACTCTCCCTACTTTATGACAAGATCTGCCTATAATGAACTGTTTCAAGATTTCCAGCCCCATCTAATTATTATCAATGATTTTCTGTAACTTCCTGTAGAAGGTAAACCAAGTAAAAATCAACATTTAATACAGAAGCGAGCAGAAGATACAATCTCCCGAATCTCACTTTGTTATTATCAAGCAAGTTTCTTCCTGGCATAAAGAGGAAAAAAGAGAAGCAACTAATGAGATACAACCTCAAACACCCATCCAACTAAATCTTTCTAATGTTCCTCATTGTCCCTCTTTCCAATGAAATTAATATCAAGGATCTTACAGTAGTTTATGTTAAATTAATGATGAGTTCATAGTTTAATAGTGATCTCTCTCTTGTACGTCAGTTAATTTCTGCAACTATGGATAAATAATCTCAGTTTTCAAAAATGTAGTTGTTACTATACAATACATTCTTAAACCTTCTTCTCTATGACAAATATCTGGCTAGCTCTGTGAACCACCAAATAAATGTATTCCTTTGCGAAGATTAATAAGAATTAACAGACCACCACATCCAAGAGAAAGAGCATCTCATCACAATCAAGGAATTAAAAGGTGTCTTACCTGTCCAACGACTCTGCTTTCTTCCTTATTTCAGCTGACAAGAGAACTGGAGTAGCATGTTTGGGAAGAGAGTCCTGCTGCTGCCGCTTGTCTCTTAGCCAGGCTTCTGCTTCTACGCATTCATTCAAGACCTGAATAACAACATAAATATATCAAAAATATGTCTTCTGGATAGACAGGTGCCAGGCCCAGATAAAGGAGTAGAGAAAAATCTCTACCTTCTGCTTCTCAGAGAGATCAATGTGATCAAATTTGGGATCATTCGACATGGCCACTTCTCTGTAACTGTTTATACAGAAAACAAGTTGATCTATCACCGATCCTCGTTCCATGTGTTCCTTGTAACGCTCTTCTATAGGATCACCTTGCTGCATGTGAGACGACGTGGTGAGAAAGTGGAGTGATAGCCTCTTAACACAATATGGAATTAAAATGATTCTATTACCTTTTTAAGTTCCTCAAGCTTTGCAACATAGACACCTTTTGTTTCATCTTCACCTTCCTCGTATAACCAATCTTCCACCTCCTGAAGTTTAGCAATGAGCTCTTCTCTTTCTGAATCCGTAACAAAATCATGGTACTTGTCGTTCAGCTGACAACCAAAAACAAAGAATGAGCAAAAATTAAGTGTCCAGCTCTGCCAAAGCAATCTGCAGGTGAGAATTAGCAGCTCCATACCTTGTTCCTCATATCATAGACATAAGCTTCCACAGCGTTTTTCTTGTCTTTTGTCTCTTCCATGACCCGATCTTGCAAAGCCATCTCAAATTCCTTCTCAACCGCCTTCTGTAAGTCTCCTGATGACAATGCACCGTATACGACCTCTACCACAGGAATGTTTGTTTTCTTTACCTTCTTCTTTGGAGCCTCAGTCTGCATGTCCACAACCAAAATAATGAAAATAAAAAAAGCAAGGCAGCCAGAAACATCTCGAACCTCAATGTTACAACTCTATGAGCTTCAATATTTGCGAAACCATTGAGAAGTCTGTCAATTTGACACCAGACATCAACCGGAAAAGCGTAATCATTCGAGACTAAAGGTCTTTCAGTCACAATCACCATCTGAATAGACATAGGCATCAACCAAAAGCCTGACAATGACAGAAACCCTCACCGTACCTCTTATGACCCTGATAAGAGCAAAATCGACGCGATGATCTTGCATAATTTTGCATGAAAGGACAAAAAGTTACCCACAACAAAGTATTCATATTAATCAAGCTAGAATTGAAAAGGGATCATCCAGGCAGAGGAACATCAAGAGATATAAAAGATAAAAGACAATGAATAGCACACACAAGCAGTAACAACTGACCTTGATATCAGTTTCCATCTGTACAGGCTTCTCTCCTGTCTCAGGGACACCATTTTCCACCCCAGGAGCATCAGCAGCACCTTTTGCATCTTGCATGTTGACATCAGCTTCAGCAGAAGCAGGGGGGGCAGCGTCACTAGGGGGGGCAGCGTCGCTAGGGGTTTCATCAGTGTCCATCTTATTCGCCTCTTGTGCTGCATCCTTTGTAACTGGAACTTCCACTTCCTCTTCTTCCATGAGCTGCAGTGCCGAATGAATAAATCAAAATTCAGATTATCACGGACCCAACTTCAATATGAAATGCAAGTTCTTGCAATACTTACCGTTGCAGACTCAACAGACACGATTCCATGGAGATTTAGTCGGACTTTGACCTTCAGTTTGGCGCGTTCACCTTTTGAACATTGAAAGGGGCCAATCTGCATATGCAAAAAATTGAGGAGAAGCCAAATGAATCGACAGAGGAAATCCCAAGCCCAAACAAGCCAAATATAAGACAGCCTCCGCTTTCTCCTTTACCGTATATGAGCTGATCTTTGAAGAAGCTTGCAGTTCACTGCCATCAACATAGTGGACATCAACAGTAAATGTTCCGGATCTATAGAATGTTAAAGCCTTGATACTAGGTATTGGATTTCCTTTAGGGAAGACAATAGTCGCTTGCTGATTATCTGCAGCCGCATCCTGAGTTTCTGGTGTGGAATTTTTCCATGACAATCCAATGCCAAATGGAAAGCTTTCATGGACCTTACAAGTGAAAAAATAAGTTGAGAAAGAAGAACAGGTGATAGACATTCCGCAACAGACGAAAGAAAGAGGCGATCCTTATGAATGTGTAACCATTCTGATTGAAGACATGCCAACTCAAATTAGTTGGTATTTTCTAGATTATTTACCACTCCAAGATGCTCACAAATGCTGCACCAACCAACCAAGTACAAGTGGCTAACAGCCAAGGAAGAACAAAAAATGATTCTCACGATACAACTAGAGCGTATGACGGTTCTGGTGCCAGGATTAAAAAACATAATATAAAGATAGAACAGAAAATGTGTTAATAACACTAGATACTCGCCGGGGATTAATAGAGACATAGAAGATAACAAGTGCACCTCTGTAGATGGAAGACACACACAAGGAGGGAGAAGAATGTGAACCAATTTGCGCGTATAGATGAAGATATGCCATATACCAAATGAGCCATTAAATGGAAGCAAGTGATGAATGATATTTTACCCATCTAATACAAAAATATCAAGCTGCACAGACATATATCAGCCCAAAATTATAAGGCATTGGAGAAGTCAGATGATGTGTACCTGGAATTCTCTCACTTTGAAGGTTGGGCTAAGCATTGCACACTGCAAAGCACACCCCCTGGCAACACACTCACTTGCATTCATTGTTCGCCTAGGCTCCTTCCCAAAAAATTCCGTCAAAATCTTAATAACAGCAGGAACGCGAGATCCAGAACCGACAACCTCAACCATATGTACATTCTCGACTGCAAGACCAGCTTCTGCAAGAGCCTCCTGCAAAGGTCCTTTCACTCGCTCCAAAATCGGGGCACTGATCTGTTCAAACTCATCCCTCTTGATAACCCCTCTGACATCCTTTTCATCCATTAGGCACTCGATATTCAAAGGCGCCACCGGATTTGCACTGAGAACTTTCTTGAGCTTCTCACAGGCAGCCCTTAGCCGAAGACAAGCTCTAGCATTCTGGAAGACATCGATCTTGTACTGCTCCTTAAATTGCTCAGCAAAATGGTTGAATAAAACCTCATCGAAATCTCTGCCACCCAGAGATCGATCGTAAGAATGAGCCAGGATTTTTAATTGTCCTTTTTTAAATCCTGCAATGCAGACTTGCATGCTTGCATGACCAATGTCTACAAAAGCAACATTAAGCGAGTCGCTTTCTGGCAAATCAGTCTTGTAAATTCCATAAGCCAGGGCAGTCGCGGTGGTCTCATGCATTAACCGAAGAGGGCGTAAGCCTGCAATGGTAGCAGCATCTAGGACAGCTCTTCTCTGGAGATCCGTAAAGTAAACTGGAATCCCAATGCAACAATCCACCACTGCTGCATTTAGATTCTTCTCAGCAATACCCTTGAGATTCGAGAACATCATGCCAAGTACTTGGGTTGGGGTGAATGTCCTTGCTTCTCCGAGATATCTTGCATGTATCAAGGGATAACCCTCAGGGCCCTCAGTAACTTGGAAAGGCAATGACTGCAGATCCCTCTGCAGTTCAGGATCTGAGAATTTCCGCCCAATCAACCGCTTTATCTGGGAGATAGAATTTTTGGGGTTCATCATGGTAGAAGCAGCTCCTGCAGTCCCAATAAACCGCTGCTTCTCACCAAAGCAAACGATGGCAGGAGTTTCGCGTTTGGACTCATCATTGAGCACGACATCGATCCCCCTTTGCCTCGCAACAGCAACAATGCAACTCTCATTCCCAGAGTCAAAGCCGACCACACTCATCTTTAGCTAGGCAGACCAATTCAGGCAACAATAGTCCGATTGGCAGGAGTAAAAAGTGTTGATTTCCTGCAAAAATATTCACAGAAGCAATGCTATCTGTTTAGTTAACCACCAAATTACAAAGCTGGCCATCAAAACAAATAGTGCAGTACGTGCTAAGCAATAAGGCAACTAATCGGACAGATATATCATTATTTAACTTCAGAGATCCAGGCAATAAATAGGCTGACTGGGGGGAGTAGAAAGTGTTGATTACTTGCTAAATTTTCACAGAAGCAAAGCAACCTGTCTAATTAACCACCAAATTAAGAAGCCGACTATCAAAGCAAATAGTGCAACATCCGGTCAGCATTGACGCAATGAAATTAGACAGAAATATCGTTGTTATACTCCACATAGACAATCCGGGAGTTCGGCAACTACCCACTCAGTCAACTAACAAAAATCCGACGCGAACGCAAGACATCTACACATCAACTGGGCAGTAAAGTTAACTGCAGAAGTCTCAATCAATACAAATTTGCCTTCCTTTAATAAGTCCACCAAGCCGCCTTCCCAAATTAGAGTCATGCAACAAATGCCTACATACACAAAACTACCGGAACATGTTATCCGACGTGAATGCAAAAAATCTAGACATCAACCACGCGGGAAAATTAACTGCAGAAATCTCAATCAGTACAAATTCGCCTTCTTTTGATAAGTCCACCAAGCCGCCTTCCCAAATAAGAGTCATAGAGTAAATGCCTACATACCCAAGACTCCTGGAACATGTTATCCGACGTGAATGCAAAAGATCTAAACATCGACCACGAGGGAAAATTAACTGCAGAAATCTCAATCAGTACAAATTTGCCTTCTTTTGATAAGTCCACCAAGCCGCCTTCCCAAATAAGAGTCATAGAGTAAATGCCTACATACCCAAGACTCCTGGAACATGTTATCCGACGTGAATGCTAAAAATCTAAACATTGACCACGAGGGAAAATTAACTGCAGAAATCTCAATCAGTACAAATTCGCCTTCTTTTGATAAGTCCACCAAGCCGCCTTCCCAAATAAGAGTCATAGAGTAAATGCCTACATACCCAAGACTCCTGGAACACGTTATCCAACGCAAACACAAAACATCTAAACATTGACCGCACGGGAAAATTAACTGCAGAAATCTCAATCAGCAGAAATTTGCCTTCCTTTGATAAGTCCACCAAGCCACCTTCCCCAAAAAGAGTCATAAAGTAAATGCCTACATACGCAAAACTACCTGAACATGTTATCCAACGCAAACGCAAAACATCTAACCGTCAACCGCACGGGAAAATTAACTGCAGAAATCTCAATCAGTACAAATTCGCCTTCTTTTGATAAGTCCACCAAGCCGCCTTCCCAAATAAGAGTCATAGAGTAAATGCCTACATACCCAAGACTCCTGGAACACGTTATCCAACGCAAACACAAAACATCTAAACATTGACCGCACGGGAAAATTAACTGCAGAAATCTCAATCAGCAGAAATTTGCCTTCCTTTGATAAGTCCACCAAGCCACCTTCCCCAAAAAGAGTCATAAAGTAAATGCCTACATACGCAAAACTACCTGAACATGTTATCCAACGCAAACGCAAAACATCTAACCGTCGACCGCACGGGAAAATTAACTGCAGGAATCTCAATCAGCACCAATTCGCCTTCATTTGATAAGTCCACCAAGCCGCCTTCCCAAATTAGAGTCCTAAAGCAAATGCCAACACACCCGGAACTACCGAAACACCAAACAAAATCGAATCTTTGCCGCAACCCACGAAAGGCACGCCCGAATCACGAACAATTACGTCCAAACACTCGCAAGAACCCACAAACACAAACGCACCAAAAAAGCAAAAAAAGAAGAAAATTCACCCCCTTCATAACACTCGATTCGAAGCAGGCAGAACGAAGAAACCGAGCATCTATACCGACGAAGCGGCAATCCGAGGCCAAGCCAAGCAAGCACACAGAGGATCACGAGACCATGCGGGCGCAGAAGCATGGGAAGCTGCAGATCTAAAGAAAACAGGGGCGGCAGGAGCAGAGGAAGCGAGCCCGAGCTCCATAAAAAACGAAACTTTCCTCGAGATGAGGAGGAGCGTCAGCAATCTCACCTGAAGACGAAGGAGAGGAGATCGAAGTGCGCCTGAGAGGGGTCGCGATGCTGCAGAGGGGTCTCTGGAATTCTCCCAAAGGAGCGGGCTTTTTATACGAACGAACAGGAAGACGGTACGAGAGAGAGAGAGAGAGGGAGAGAAGGGTGTGTGGAAATTTCTTCACTGTTCGAACTTGCTTTCTCGTTTCTGCTTTCCTGTTCTGAAATTTCATTTTATAGTTTTTTTAATTTTTTTTGTAATAATTCTTTTTCGGCGAACGTTGTTTGGGTCGAGGGTCTACGGTCTAGGGTCGTGGTGGGGGTGTCCGGGCTCTTCTGGAAACTTCTTTGACTGTGGAATGACTTTCCCCCTTTTTGCTCCCTCCCTCCCTCCCTCTCTTGCTTCCTTTTTTCTTTTATGTAGAAAAGAAAAAGATAAAGAAATATCTTTATAGATGGTCCCCTGTGAAAATAATTTGATGAATTCCGTAATGTGTCTTTCTGAAAACTTGTTCTTATTTAGTATTGAATGGAATCCAACTTTTTTTTTTTGTTGATTATTTCGTTTATCGTTTATAGATTCCGTTATAAGTTTGATGATCATTTCTTCAAGATGCAAGTTACGAAAATAGAAAAGAATGTGTGATAGTTTATTTGAGTTTACTTTTTTGATAAAACTAATTGGGAAATGCATAAATAATTACGTGTATAAAGTGACTTCATCTTGTAGTGTATTTATTGAGTGATAATTTATTTAAAACTTTCCTCTAGATAAATATATTGAGGGATAAGCACAATAATAGTCCATAGCCTTTTGTCAAATATGCAATTAGGTTCATGAAGTTTTTCTTTTATTAATTTGATCCTTAAACTTTATATTATTTTGTTCGAGTTAATCATTCCATTAAAAATGCAAATGGATATATATCGACACGGACCTCCACATATTTGCCACATCAGCTTGTTGCCGCCTCCAGCCCCCCCTCAATATGCTCGGCGGCGGCTTACCGAAACACCGCATTTATGAGTGACACTTTCACTGTTGCAAGTTGCTTGCATAATTTCCCCTTTCCGCTCTCTCCCTCCTTAGGGTTTTTGCATGTTGATTGTAGGTTCTCTTTTCCTTATTTTAAGTTCTCTTTGAGCAACGAATCTAGTCAACATTAATATAGTTAGGCCGCGTCAACCCCAATAAAAGCACAAAGCGTTCGTTCGTTTGCAAAAAAAATTACTTCCGGGAATTGTTTTTCAACTTCCTGGTGGTGTTTCAGATAACAGAAAACTAATTAATTTATGGAAAACATTTTACAGCAAATTTAGGTTGAGGAAAAAATGACTTTCCCTTAAAATACTTTTCCTACACCATCAAATAAATAAAAACTTACCATTTTCCTTGAAAAGGATCTCCATGGAAAATCTGTTTTCTTTAGTGAAACTAACGCTCTCAAAATTTTGCGCAACCGCATTTTTGCCAAAACAAAATATAAAGACAAGAACGAATTGAAAGAATTCGATCAAGGGCTGAGGATCCCTTTATCGGGCTTTGGATTGGAGAATCAAACCTCGAGCGGGCTTTTGCCACAAGGTTTGCTTTGGGCCGTAGAAATTCGTGAGGGGCTCGATCAAGAGTCCAGTGGAGAGCCCGACCCTGATGTCACGAGAGTTTCAGTCGCTTCGTGAGGCTTCTAGACAGATAATCACGGCAGCCATATGAAAGAAGAGTCAAAGGTTTGATGATGCGTTCACGCCATCCAGATTTTGCCAGAGAAAAACGCATAGCAGGAGAAGGAAACCACGCGACATAATCACACTTCGACAAATCAAATCTCAGACCTTGCCCCCCATCGTTTTGACTCGGATATATGGCTGAGTTCTCACCGGACGATGACCCCAAATATGAACGTTTTTGGTGGGCGACATGGTCAATACGATGTTTTAAAAACGCGATTAATCGCATTCGATGATGACGCTCGTTCCCATGCCTAGCTGCACGGGCAATCACCAAAGGCGTAGGGCTATGTGTGATAGACTTGAGAAGTTTTGTCTTTTCATAAGACTCGAATCAATGACCGTGCTTCTTGAGATGCGATTCAATGTTGAGTTTTAACCAGTTCAATCGCAGTTGACATGGATTATCATTTTGTTCCATCTAGGAGTCACCATGGAACTGATGATAGTCCAGCATAATTCACTTTTCCCCGTGATACTAAAGAAGCTCTCTTCTTTCTTTCAAGCAAAATAAGTCTAGAAGAGAACGAAACAAAACAGAAGGTGACAAAAAAACAAGTGAATGGATGAGCGTGATCGCAAAGAAATTGCCAATGGATTATGCTGAGCCAAGTATGACGAACTTAAAAGATTGAGCCCCCGAAACTGCAGATAAGTCTCACCTCCTTTTGACGCCATCCACACAGCGACACGATCCCCCCCTCCAAGCACACAAAGCCACCCTTCCACAACCCAACAAAAAAGCCTAACAAGAATGACATCGGCAGCCTCTAATTGCCTCTCAGACATATCCAATTGGCAGCCTCTAATTGCCTTTCAGACATATCCAAACTTTGTTTTTTTGGTCCTGACTTCATATCTCCTCTGTTTCCTAAGAATCCTCACGTTTCTTGCTCTCCTTTCAGACATATCCAGACTTTGTTTTTTTGGTCCTGACTTCATACCTCCTCTGTTTCCTTAGAATCCTCACGTTTCTTGCTCTTATAACAAATACCAAGTCCTTCCTCGCACAATCGCAGTAAATTACATTCCAAGAAATTAAGGGGCAAGAGAAAGGGAATAGAAAAGACCGATGTGTCAACCTAGTTTTCCGGTGGTTGGAGTGTCCCGAAGGACCAGGAGTCGCCAAAGACAGGTTGCCCCGCCAGAGACGGTGGCACGCGAAGCCGATGGCAACGAGGCATCGAATGAGGAAGCAAGAGGGAATGGCGGAGGTGGCAGAGGCACAGCCAACTGGTGCCTGTGCTCTCCTACAGTTCATCCCAGATCCTTCAGGTGCAGATATCACCAGTCAAATTACACATGGGTCGGTCGGGTTGGATTCGACACTCGTAATCGAGTCCAGTCCGACAAGTAAGGTGCACAAAAATGAGCACCGTGATGTAAAGAAACACCTCTGCACACATCCTGTGTTAAATATGCATCAAGTACTATTTCTGTTGATCAAAAGTAGTCATCTTTGTTACTTTGTACATGGATATAAGCTCTTTTAACACAATTTCCACTCAATTAATATTTACATCCACACATCCTCTTTCAACTATTACTGGATCCTCACATATTGATCATCGTACCAGAACCCAAGTCAATACACTTTTGCCACCACTCTGATTTCTGTGCCTTAGGGGAAGTAGCTTTTACCCGGATTGACGATGTACCTTGTCCTCTTGATCCACTCGCCAGATCATTTCTTGCATGAGCATCGCAGATGAAAGCCACTGAATTAGCTTTGCAATGATGCCATTGAGCTTCCTAGTCGCTGTGGATACAAGAAGAATTGTTACCGTTCACATGTATGACTATTTTATCTATTAAGACCGCTAGAAACTGTCCCTGGTTCTGGTTGTTAGACATCTCAACTTGTACTAATTCCAGAGAATCTTATGACACTTTGTTGGCAACTTGAGAGGAAAAGAGATTCTTAACTTGGCAGTGAGTTTATGAATACAAGTTGAGAGCTTGAATTCTACTCACCTCAGGGTAACAGCTTTGACGAACAATTGTTTGGTTCTTTGTATTGACCAGTACCTCACATGATACTTTTGCCTGCAGAGAAATTACAATACTTATTTGTACATCAGGTCGCCAAGAAAAGAAGTCTGAATTAAGCAATTCGAAGTGGCAGATTGGATTGTTAAATATACGTCGTAAAGAAAGTTTCGATTTTCAAAGCATCAGTTTCACAGTATATGAAGAACAATCAATGTATCAAAAACTGTGATCTTTCCTTAGTTAGCTACTTAATATGTGTCACTTGTTAACATATTCCCGAAGCAAATACAACAAAGTACAAACTATTACTTTTTTTAGCTGAAGCTAGTGACTCTGCATCTGTCTCTGATGAGTGAAAAGCACACAAAGACAGTATCACACAAAGACAGTACAACACAGCAAATTTCAAGAGCAGAAATTCAAGGCTATGAACCTCTAACACGTAAGGCTTAGCAATATTTCATTTTTCCTGGTACGGTCTAAAACAAACCATTCATGATGCAATTGGAAATACGCCCATCACTACAAAACACAGTCCCTAAGTTAAAGATCTCGATGTAAGCAATCCCATCTCGGAGGTTGCAGGTCATGCTCGGAATCCAGAACTCATACAGAGAAACTAGATACAAACACCAATTCCAAAAACCGATTCCGACTTCATGATTCCACATTCGTGGAATGCTAAAAACTGCATGATTAGGCCAACCAGACCACCTATGACTGTGTTTAACTGTCGAACAAGAAGTCAACCATCCGGACAGCGAAAACAACACTCCAAGAAAACCCTTTTTTTCTTACCTTCAAAGGGAACCTGAAGAACCAGAGCCCGAGCTGTCCCTCCACCTCCGTCAGGGTATCGAACGGCACCGACCCCTTCGCCAGGTCCTCCAGCAAGAACGCCGCCTCCGCCAGGACCTCGACCCCGTTCAGCTCCAGCGCAGCGTCCACGTAGGACGACCCGAACGCCCGCACGCGGCCCCCGCCGGACGTCACGCGGCCCAGCATCTTCCCCCGGTACCCGACCGCCACGTCGAGCCTCCGGTAGTCCATCCAGTACGCGTCGGCGTTCCTGACCCGGATGGTGGCCAGCATGGATATGTCCACGGCCAGGACCGGCAAGGTCCGGATCCGGACCCGGGTCGGCCAGAGCCGGGCGATCTTGAGGCGCGGGTCCGACGGCCAGAGCACGTACGCGAGCGCGGCGAGCAGGAGGAGGGACGAGACGGACAGGAGCGCGCAGGCGAGGGTGCCGCAGCGCCGCCGCCGGCGGGGATAGTAAAGCGGCAGAACGACGTAGTGCTGGTCGGAGGGCTGGGGCGGCAGGGGAGTGTAGTAGAAGCCCGGCGCCGGCGGGGGCGGGGGCGGAGGAGGAGGAGTCGGGTCGGGTTTGGACTGATCCATTGGATCGCGTAGAGAGAGAGAGGGGGGAGGGAGTTTGGTTTTGTCGGGTTGCGATTGATTGCGTTTGTTTTGGTGCGAGGAATGATGGAGGATTGCTTTTGCTTGTCGTCCTTCGGGATGTTGACATAAAAATTTTGCTGGCGAAATCGAACTCGGGATTGCTCCTTAACAAGGACCCAAAAATACATTAGTGTTCATAAAAAGCGTTCGATATATAATTATTAAAATGGTCGAAACCACTGGAATAATCAGTCGTGTAACACACGTGATATCTCAGTACTTTTCCTTCTTCTTCTTCTTTTTTCAAGTTGAAGTAATTTCGCTCTTATTGGATATCTAAGAACTGAGGATAGAGGTGGAATCTGGAATAGATTGAGAAAGGCCTGACACCACAGAGCTTTCTTCCATAGAGCAGCCAATCACGGAGAGAAACAGAAATGTTAATGTTGGACTTTTGTTAAAAGCCGAGTCCGTATCATCATCGCTGGCCCAAAGACCGAGCAAACGCTGCCTTTCGATTTTGCCCTCGATGCGGACGACAATGACAAAATGGATCCCCTTCAGCTAGATGCCACAAACAAGGCCCCAATCATTTCGATCGACTTTTTGGCTTCACTAGCGATGATCGCCTCTAGACTTAAAAATTATATAACATACCACGTTAGGACCGGTTCTTAATTTTTGAAATCTACCCTATAAATTTTGGAACTGAAGACAAACACGAGTCCACCTAAGAACCGGTCAATGCCTTTCCTTTACTTTGATTTTGTTCAGTCTTCGAAAGGACAAAATTTTCCTATTAGTTTAGCAAACCGTGAGAAGTGAAACATTCCCATTATTTATTTACGACCAAAACAAAAAGTTGAGAATAATCGATTTCCAGACCAGACCTGAAACTTGAAATTAACATTGCTATGATAGTTTTCAATTTTTTGAACATGAAACTTTTTTTTTTGTAGACTTTGAAATAGACCCTAGAACCAACATGTTGGCCCAATCCAATTCTAGGGTCTACCTACAAATCAATCAATTCTCTTTTTTGTCTCATTTTTTTATTATTCTTTCAAAGAATAAACTTTTCATGTTAGTTTATCAAACAGAGAGAAATAAAACATCCCCCTTTTTACTTACAACCAAGATAAATTATTAGGGGTGATCGATTTTAAGGTAAATAGGTTTTGGACCTAAAATTTGGAACCTACCTTCTTAGGACTAGTTCCCAACTTTTGAAGTATGAAGCTTACCCGAGAAACCCTATGAATGGACAGAATATACAGGCAGCTTCATTTATCTCGATAAGCACAACAAACTTGCACGTTGTGATGAGCAAGACTCTATCAATGGGATGATAAACATGACACTCAAATTTGTTTTAGGTGGGAGATGCTTCCCACAATATACATCCATTTATATCCACTTATAAACTTGATTAGCCAAACACAAACGATCCCATGTCTTCAGAAAAAAAAAAAAAAAAAAAAAAAAAAAAAAAAAAAAAAAAAAAAAAAATCTAAGAAACTTACTTATTGGACTCCATAGTTCCACTTTGAATGTCAACGTTACAAGATGATTAGCATCGACACCAATCCAATCACTAGATCATTAACTAATAAAATAAGGAATGAGTATTGAAAAAAAGAATTTTCTTTTGTTTTGTGAGATAGCTTTTACCTTGACACCAAAGAAGAGTTCGACCCAATACTTTATTTCTATCCTAGTTATCTTGATTCGACATTAAAAGTATATTGATTTTTCCTCAATAATCGAATACTTTTGTCTGTAAATACTACATATTTGATTCCATCCATAAATCGATTTTCTTCCCTATGAGTTCGACCGGTATTTGTAGTTAGCCAAAACAATGAGAAAGCTAACGAAAGATTAGTGCAAATTCTAACTCGCGTTAAACGCCCGTGTATTGCTCCTGTGGAGGGGTCCATTCAGGTGCTAAATTCTTCCGGAGAATGAGCACTTCATCAATAATTGAAGGCCAAATGCCTGGATCAAGTCATAACCAATATTCCCACTAAAAAAATCATTTCCACCGCAAAAGGGGAAAATTTAAAAAATAAAAATAAAAAACAAGTTTCTGAATTTTTATTTTTATTTTAATTATTAGCGGGAGCGAGACGTTAGCAAAGTCAAACATCACCAGATGCAAAAGTCCATTTTTTCTGCTTAATTTTTCTTTTTTTTAAGATTACAGAGATGTCTTGAATAAATTTGATTTTTACACCATGTTTGATGATTATTAAGATATAGGAGTGAGAACAAAACCGGAATGAAAAAAAAAAAGAGGAGAAAACTACCAGTCACAGAGCAACTACCAGTCTCTGTTTCTTGCACGAGAAAGCTCTCGTCCTTACGCACAATTGACTATTGCAATCCAGCTCGTTCTTCGTTTCTTTAAGAAAAGAAGCAGGTTGTTCTTTCTTATCCCAATACAAACTAAGCAGGTTTCTTTGTCAGGCCATAAAGCTCTCTCCTTTTACTTTTTCTGGAGGTTCTTTCTTCCTTTCTTTCTTTCTTTCTTCTGTGTTTCTGTCGATCAAGATCGAATTTTTGAGTTCAATGGCGAGGCCTGGGAACAAGATTGTCCAAGCCAAGCTGGTGGGTATGTCTCTCCCTTCAGAAACAGAGAATTAGGATCGTTCTTTCGTGCCAATTTCATTTACTTCGTGTTGTAGTATGTTGTTGGCAACCATGCATGACAGGGTGTGTGAAGAATTGGTTCCACATTTTGTAGAACAGGATCGATACAATTCGTTTGGATGAAGTGGTATGATCAAGAATGCAAGATCAACTTTGTAAATGCAATTGAATTGATCGAAATGCTGAAGTATATTGTAGAATCGGTCCTGAGGGGCTGTGCTCATTCTGCATTAGAACCCACATTCTGTCGATAATAATTCATGAGGAACAATGCTTTGATCGGCATAGAATGATTATCAGACTAACAATTTTGACGAAGAAATGTATTCGAAAATTAATCCTGAATTTGCTCTCACAGGTGCTTCTGGGGGACATGGGAACCGGGAAATCAAGTTTGGTTCTCAGATTCGTAAAAGGCCAGTTCATCGATCACCAGGTCTCTCTTCATTATTATGCATAAATCGTCTCTGTTGTTGTGCTTTACTGTTTTTACTCATGATTTTTTTTTTTTCCTCGTATCGGTCCATCTGCAGGAACCCACTATAGGAGCTGCATTTTTCACCCAAATTTTGTCCTTGGATGAAGCAACTGTAAAGTTCGACATATGGGACACGGCGGGACAAGAACGATATCACAGCTTGGCTCCTATGTACTACCGTGGTGCGGCTGCAGCTATAGTCGTTTATGACATCTCAAGCATGGTAAGTGACTCTTGAATTATATCTTATCTCCTCGTGTTGACAAGTTTGTAATGCTAGCAAAAATCTCTAATGGCCAGAGTAATTTCTGAAGAACCATGTGGTTGCCTCGATATTGATCACTAGTGATCCTAGTATGCAAGCTTCAGAGGGCACGTAGCTGTCGGGGCATATCCCTTACTGTAGTCACATTGCTGCTCCTAGTAACCGAGCTAAATGTACATGATATTCTCCTGATTCTCCTGTGTTTGTTCACGGATGAGAGATTAGATACACTATCTCAAAGTTAAAAGGCTGTCTTACTGTTCCTACAACCGATATTAATCTAGTATATCTTACTGTATGTGTATCAGAATATCTCACTCTTGATGTAACTTATGTGATGGCGTGTATATGTCGTTTTGCTCCAGGATACATATAATCGAGCTAAAAAATGGGTTCAGGAGGTGCAGAGACAAGGTGAGATCTTCAGAATGCAATTTCAATGGCAACTTCTTCTCTTTATTATTTTTTTGGACATAACTCACCTCCCCTTCACTTCATAACTGGTCCTTATCTCTGTTTGGTCGCGGAATCAGTAGTTCCTTTCTGTACTTGCTATGAGGAAAGCGATTATTCCTGCCTTTTCTGTTAGAAACTATGCTCTGGTAGATGATTGGTTCGTCTCAGCAAGAACTGGGTTGTTCTCATCGTTAATGGAGTTCCTCAGTAAGTCGTGAAAAGGAACAGCGACTTCAGTTTGCAGTTGCACGTGCAGTCCTTGTCGTTTGCCGAAATTGTTAACCAGCCATAGATTACTTTGATGGGATCTAGTAAAGCACTTGTCATCTTCAGCAAAAATGCTCATCTAACTCCTGTTTTAGAGCGTAACATTTTGCTCGGAAGTATCTTTCCGACATGACATGAATTGAGCTCCAGGAGCTTCCATCCTTGAAGGGTGTAATGGTATTCCTCATCACACTGATTTGCTTTTCACTTTCCATTTGATTTTAGGAAATCCAAACGTCTTGATGGCATTGGTCGCGAACAAGTGTGACCTAGACCCAAAGAGAGAAGTACAGAATGAGGTATGAGCAGTTTTAAAATTTTTACTTGTGACCTTCAGAAACTGCGTACAAAATGCTTGATGCTTCTAGTCTACCCGTCTCTAGGCTCATCGTGCCTCTTCATGTTGTGTCGCTCACCCGAAGTTTTGCCTTCTATCTCACTCCTTTTTCTTATGTTAAGTCTGCCTATCTGGATTGCTTGCAGGATGGGGAGCGATATGCTCAGGAAAACAGGATGCTCTTCATGGAAACGTCCGCGAAAACTGCACATAACGTGAACAAGCTTTTCCACGAGATAGGTAAAACTTTTTGACTTAATTGGTAATTCAGTCACTCGGAGGGGGTGCTCGATATTTCTGCCGATTACACCACTGTCAAATCTGACATCTAGATGATCATAATAGCCAGCCATCATTTTTGCCAAGCAAGACTCCCGCCTTTCGTGCAGCTTCCTCTCATGCATCAAATGTTTAGAAAAACAAGCAGTAGAACCATCAGCTTATCAATTTGCAACATCAAGACACACTGTTTCGGTTTAAAACATTCACGCACATGATGTCCCGCTCCTTTTGAAGTCTTTTTCGCATTAAAGAAATAAAACTAAAGTTAGAAGAAGGGTCAATTCTCATAAGGTTTACCTTCTTGTTGACATTTTCGCAGCGAATAAACTGGCAAAAGCTTCCCCTTCAAGACCAAGAGGAATGACTCTGAACAGTGAACCGCAAGATGGGAGAAGAAAACTACTTTGCTGTTTAGGTTGACGTCCCAATTACTTCAGGGTCCCAAGGTGACCAAAAACGACTACCAATGTCGCCATGTCCATCGATCCTCCAACCTTAATTTGTATTCTGTCCCATTGTTAATCCCCAAAACATCCACTTCACATGGATTGTGCTGTGAACATATTCCAGCCGCAATCAAAATGTCCATGATAATCAGACTCTTTAGGCTCCGTTTGATTGCATATTACAGTAGGTTTTGCCGGAAGTCTCTTTTCATCGCCAGCTTTGAGCAGCATGAACTTAAAAGAGGGCCATTGAGCAGTGCATGTACAATAGGCACAGGCTAGATCACACGCGCAATTGTTACAGGGACCCAGAGCACATCAGCTCGATGGATGTGATCCGACGCGCAGACTCTCGGTCAAAACTGATTTTAGCTGTACTGGATGGAAGTACTCCATATGCACATTGATCAGATATAGTTCGATTACCATAACAACAGCACTGATATAATGAAACTTCCCCACGCGAAAGTTACAAGGGCGCTTCTTGCGCTAAAATTGACGAATCATCATAAGCAATAAATTTAGGTTACAAATGACAGAGATATTCCACTTAAAAATTATGCATAAGCAATTGATGCTCAAAATACCTAGCACAATGACTACTGCGCTACAGGACTGACAATGATCGACGTTCCTTGGATTAACACTTCCAGACCTTCATATGAAGTCATCAAGCAATTAGACTAGTAAGAGCCTAAAAGTGAATTAAATCTCATCAAATGCTGGGGAAAACATAAAAGGGCTTAACATAGAAATATCCAAAAGACCGGTTAAACAATGAAAACAGAAGCTACTGGACAAAAAAGACATTACTTTTGCTAATCGCACCTCTGATTTTCTTGTGGAGGGTAGACAACTCTTCCCATGTTTCAAATCTATTTCCAAAAGCCCCTCCTTTGCTATCGGAACAACCAAGACCATAGCATGGCAGAACAAATACTCAACATTGGCGTGCATGGCAATAATGGGCCAGGTTCAAACCAAATTTGTAACATTGATGCTCACAAATTATGACACGCATGTTATTGTATTTGTCCAGTGGTAAAAGGACAGAAATATTATGAACAAAGCTATCGTATTTGTATGTTGAACTATACATAACTTACTGCCAGACTCATGTGGAAAACTCTGGCTATTCACTGAGATTTCGCTTTTGTGGCTGCGATGATGACCTCAAGTTGCCATACATCTGTGAGGAAGCCCAGGCAAAAGTTGACAAGGCTTTAAAGACCTCCGGGAGACGATTCTTGAAACTTACCAACGTCTTTTCCCTCACCTGAAGGCACATCCTCTGATGAGCATCCTCTTCCTCTGCCAACATCTTTTTTAGCATCTCCACTGCCACTTCTTTCTCGGTAATGACATTAATGTACCGATCATCATGTGCTGGATCCATCCCATCTGGTGGGGTCCTGCGCGCAACATATTCTTTCAGTGAGCGCTCTTTGCGATTAAGTTCCCCCCTGGTTTCTTCACATCTCTGTTTAACTCCCATCTCTTCTCCTTGAATACCCAAGATAGTTGCTAAGACCTCATGGAAACTATGCATCTCTGTTCTTGCAAGCTCATCAGGAAGTTTCTGCAGAGTTTCATCCCAAGCATGAACAAGTTTCTGGATGAGAGGATTCTCATCCCGAGGAGGGGAAGAAACTTTCTCCCTTAAGCTGCTTTCTATCGGAATTACATTCACCTTTAACCAGTTCTTGAGAGCCTTTATGTACTTTTTCTGATTGTCCATAACATTCCTGAACTGCTCATTCCAGTCACCCACAACTTTCAACAGCTGGAGGGTACGATCATGATGATGTTCACTCGTCTCTTTGGCGGCTCGGTCAATTTCAAGATATGCCAAATTCCTCACAGTCTTGTACTGATTCTCGTGGCAGACTTTCATGGCATCCCACATTTTTGCCATCCTGCATTATTACAACAGTCAGTTATGATCCTACAACATAACCGGGGCAGTTGCGAGGCGATAAAAATTATGAGGAAAGATATGACAAATAAGAAAGATGAGACTCTACAAGAGGACCAAGCAATGATTCAAATAAACTCAAACAACTCGAGTAAGTTTATTGAATCAAACCCAATATTCAAGCGCCACACCAAATCTCAAAGGATCTTGTTAACAAGTGCCCCCAAGACAGTGGTTAAGTCAACTAAAGGTAGAGATTTTTCTAGAGATCTTGGAAATTTGGAAGGTACACATTTTAAGGAAGTTATTTAGTTCAAATAGAAAAATTTCACATTTCTTAAACTTATTAACAAGGCTTAACAAGTGTCCTAAGGGCACTCAATAATATTTCCTGATTTTAGATGATCTATTAACTTCAAATGGAAAATTTTACATTTCTAAAGCAAACGTTGGTAAGGCTTAACAAGTGCCACGAAAGGCATTTTGACATTTTCCGGTTTTGACTGATCATATTGATGGTCAGGGAATAGAAATGCTTGAGGTATGGTCCTTTGATTTCCACCATGACCAAATTATACAGATGGATAGGTGAAATTTCTAAATTATTCACAGCCTTGACTTGACTTACCCATCAACAAGTTCGACTAGTTTTGGGTACAACTGTTCGTCTCGTAGACGCTTTATCTCCAAAACAGTTGAATCCATGGATTGCATATCAACAATATATCTTGTGTGAAGATGACTCACGGCTGCTTTTGATTTTTCTAGAGACTCAGAATGGTTCCCTCGATTCTTTTGCTTGTTGAGCGCAGCAACCTTCTTTTGATACTCATACTTCAAAAGCTCACCCGCCTGTAAAGCCAAGAGACACCTCAGATCTGTTAAACTCTATGATAGAAAGAAACGAGATAGGCTTCAGAACTTAGTGAAATACAGCTCAGAAACTGATACTGCATGCTCATTAGATAAAAACTGCCTAAAAGATGCATGGATGAGAATTAAAAACTAAGACAAACAATTTAGATCGGCAATGACGGAGTTGACAAGTTGATGCACCATGAACAGATCCGAATATCTCTGGAACGTAATGCGTGGTTATAGCTCACCTTCACTTCATCATATAGCTTCTTCTCCCATGCTAGCAATTTGTCCAACACCGTGGCATGAGTTTCATTTTCCACCGAGTCAAATTCATCCTTCACATCATCAGCATTTGGTAATCCTCGGAAAGAGCGATTCCACGTGATAACACGCATTACCCTTTCGGAATGATTAATTTGACCTGCAAAGAGAAAAGACCAGATTAACATAACAACGATCCAAATTCGACTAACAGATACTAATAATTCCTTACAATCCATAGTCTGCCATTCAGTATGCTCCAAGTTTCCAAAATTATGCTTTAACAAATAAAACAGAACGCCTATCACTTAATGCAACCGCTTCATGTTGAACTGATACATTATCTTAAGAAGAATAACAACTAGACATCCAAAAAGAAGTTCTGATCTTGACAGTTAACATTAGCGACAAAGACTTCTCACCGCGATTATCTGCAAAGTTCGAGTGATAATGCAACCTAGTCGCCTCCAACATCTTCGAAACCTCATGGGCACTCTCGCAAGCCTTCAGAAAATGATCATCCAGTTCCATAAATATCTGTGCCAAGGTCATATTCCCCTTCCCCGCCCGCTTCCCATCCGACGTCATCCCCGCCTTCCCTTTCTTCACACTCTTCGCTGCCAGTGCCACCTCCACCGCAGCCGGGACTGGCGGTTCCAGCGCCTTCTCCGATACCACCGGAGCAGCAACTTCACCATCATCTTCCACTCTCTTAGGCCTTTCGCTAAACGCCTTACTCTCAACCTGCCTTTTGTCAATTCTCACCTCCTCTGTGGCCTCCTCGCCCAACGTCGTCCCCGGAACGTTCTCCATCGGAGAGAATATGTAGTCGTAAAACTCCGGCTGAGGCAACGCGGTTCTCTGCGGCGGAGCCTCGCTCTCCGCCGCCGCCACCTCCTTGCGACTTCCACTTCTACTACTACCGCCGCCACCGCCGCCACTTCTCCTATCTCTACCTCCCCTGCTGCTCCTCTGCCTCAAGTTACTGCTCTCGTCGTTCTCCAACTCATCCTCTTCCTCCCCCTCCTCGATCGTCGGCCCCACCGACCTCCCCACCTCCGCCTTGGAGACCTTGATCATCTCCGGCATGCTCGTGGCGCGCTGGAGCGGCGCCTGGGGCGGGCCCCCGGAGGAAAAGTCCGGCGGGGGCGGCGGGGCGAGGTTCTCGATCGGGTCCTGCACCGCCGCTGCCGCCGCCGCCGCCGCCGCCGCCCCGCTACCGGGGTGGTACTGGGGTGGTGGGACTCGCCGGCGGCGTAGTCGCTGAGGGCGGCGCCGGTGTTCTTGAGGGCGACGGCGTAGGCGGCGTGGGCGGCGGCGAAGGCGTTGCGGGTGGCGACGGCCTCCTTCATGTGCTGCCTCCGCTCCTTGCACCGGTTGACGGCCTCCTCGTTCTCGATCTTCGATTGCGTGCACCCCATCGCCGGCGCTCCAGCACGAGCCTCCGATCGATCCTCGAAGCAGCTCCGACCGTTTTAGAGAGAGAAAACAGGAAGGGAGAGAGAGGGAGGGAGTTCGTTGTGGAAACTAGAACGACGATGTGGGGTCGGCGTTTTTAGGGGGAGCTCGCGATTGGAAACGACGCGCCGTTATAGGGAGGTGCGTGCCGGCGCTGCTTTTCGAGGTGGGGGAGCCCGGAAACGGAAAGCGAGCAGCTGGGCAGGAGAAATTTATATTTTTAAAAATATGGGGTTTTTTTTTTAATTTTAATTTGATTAAAGAGAGAATAAGAAAATTCTGGAGTCAGGAGTTGGAGATTGATCCGACAATTTTTAATTACGATAATATTAGTCAGATTAGCTTTTTAAAAAGGATTAGCTTTATTGAACAAGTTGGTCTTTGCTTACGCAGCTGGCACTAAGGAAGGCCACGCTGGCGGTGCCTCAGGCGAAATTCCCGATTCGCCCTTCTCTTCCTCTCCTTTTACTTTCGAAGTTCCTTGTTTTTACTTTTTTTAATTTTCTTTTGGAGACCAGATGCTCGAAATCTTATCTACTTAGTGATCGGTTTTGATTGATCCTAACTACCGGTAATTGTGTATCTTCTAAACCACTTTTCAATGGTTTATATCCTTTTATATAACGAATAGTTTTTGGCCATGAATTATACCCCCTTCTGAATTAGGAAAAAAGATGTACATTCTCTAATTTACGGACAAAAAATTGGATTTTGTGAAATTACGCATGCTAAGTTGCCAACTTCGTGGGATCTTCTTCAGCCCCGTAATTTCTAGACTTAAGTCACTCGATACCAATTGTGATTTACCGCAAATTTTAAAGTCGTGTGTGTACTCGAGGGTTGCAAGCAAAATTTGCAAGCATGTTTAAATACCGAGAAGAATTAAACCATTGAAATGGGCACATAAGCTCTCTTCACTTTTCCATATGCTGGTCAAATTGAAATGACACGAAATGAAAATTAGGGATAAAATTGCTACATTTTCATTGTCGTGGGAGATGTGGGAACGAGTGAGAATTAATAGGAGTTGGTTAATAAAGAGGCAAAGACAAAAGCTTATTGTTAATTACTAATCAGGTTTTCTAGATAACTTTTTAGGAAAGTTGTGCCCAAAGTTTAATCAAATCCTAAGCATTTCAAATAAGTGCAATCAAATTCTCGTAAGCATTTCAAAAAAGTGCAATCAAATCCTCAACATTGTGATTCTAGTGCGATGGAATCCTTTCTACGACCATGCAACCGATTCCATTGATATGATATGTCAGCAATGACATAAGGTATATTCAATATTTTTTCAGCACATGTAAAGTTAATGTGGTGCCGTGTTGGAAAAACATTGATGTTTTTAGGGAAAATGATACATTGTGCCAGATAATTTCTTGTCACAAAAAGCAACAAAATTTTAAAGTAAGAAAATCGCCAAAAAACAAAATAGAGAAAGCAGAGCGCGGTCGGTGAGGTATGAAAATTGGTGGGGTGGCACCGCCCCCAATTCGTCCGATCCCCAGCATCCATTCTCTCTCCATTTGAGCGTCAATTAATTCTTCTTTTTTCTTTTCAAGTTTTTGAGTAACGATTTTTCTCATGTCACGTCAACACCATCTCATCGCCACATATAGCCACATTGAATTTTCATCATGCCACATTAATAAAATCGGTTAAGAGATCACCTAAAATGACTTGACTCCTCAAAGATTCAAGACTTTTGATTGCACAATAAGACTCAAGGCGGTTCTCTTTAAATAACAATTCAAAACAGAACCGGTCTCATTTTTAAAAAACTATCTTTCCCATGTCACATTAGCACCATTTCATCGCCACATGTGAACGCATTGAATTCTCATCATGTCCTATTAATAAAATCGGTTAAGCAATTGCTCAAAATGACTTGATTCCTCAAAGATTCAAGACTTGATTGCACAACGAGACTTTCAAGACAGTCGATGCAATTCTCTCTAAATGACAATTTGAAATAACGAAATACAGAACCAATAGAAAAAATACATACACGTTCAATCCCAACGCATCACAAAACACCATAATTTTCAAATTACTTCACATTCCGATTTCTTTCTGTTCTATCCTGGCTCCTTTATTTCAACAATCTCATACCTTCTTGCGTGCCAAGAAGGTTGGCTTAAATTCCTCCATTTTCTGCCCAACCAACATGAGACATCCTAGTCAGTGTAACTTCTCGGAAGGTGCTGCGAATGCTTCCTAGTCTCAATCACCATTTTACAAAATAGTTAGATCATATTTTAAGTCATGGGACATTGCTTTCGCTAAAGCGTCATCATGGCACGCCTTCAAACGTTGCTCCTAACTTTCTTCGAGCTTGATGATTGCCAGGGTTCTTGTGAAGACCATCGATCAATCACCTCATCAAAAATAATGGCTTACTATCTATCTTTTCTCGATGGGTCTACCGTTGAATAATGATGCTTGCACAACTCAAAGCCTGTAAATCCACTTCAAATTTTCACATTCTACGTTCGAAAAACGAATTTGAATTTTCCCGGGTTCGTTTCTCTTCTCAATCGAACTAGTGCGCGTGCGTGGCTGCTGGTTTGCAAGGGCAGTTGAATCGGGACCAAAATAGTCTTTTGGCCGAAAGTTTAGATAAGAGGAGTGCGACGAATATATGCACAGAATTTGTTCAACCTCACTTTGGGTCTTTTTATAAGATAGGGATGGGAGTTAGGTTTTTTTTTCTTTACTTGGCATGAGCCCAATTCACACACCCACCAAACAAAATGGAACATGGCAGATTGAATGAAATTATAATTTTACTTTTTTCGACGGTCTTAATGAACTAACAAAATCTAAAGAAAAATTCCCATTTGTCAGTTCAAATTATCTTTTTCGAGTCATTGTCGCGTCTATTTCTGTATCTCTCTGTCTTCTCCCTTCTTTTTTGCGCAGTGGCTGGCTTTAAAGTTGCCCTGTCCTGGGGCCGACCACGACAAGATTCTTGGGTTTGAACGTGAATGGCTGGAAGGCATATGGTCATTGTCATCATGGGTTGTCCCCACAGACGAGAGATGTAACCAAGAAGCCCACCTATCCACCTCTGGTGAATCCCACAGGATTGAGGTGGCAAAAGAAAGGCGAGGAAAAGAAGCAGAAAGAGAGACTATTCCTGTTCCTCTGGCTGAAAAAAGTGGGAGCACTAGATTCTCCAAAATATTTGTAACTTCACGTTCACGGGAATACCTGTGATTGCCTTTTCTCCTGTTACGATTACTTGCTGTCCTCGCATCTTAGAAAGCAGAGGTTGACCCCATGCCGAAAGATTTCGGGCAAACCAGAGAAAAGTAGGGCTAGCCCGGGATTGCTGAAGTCGGACAACTGAAGCACTACGAACGTCTCCATCTCTATGGCAAACCCGGCGAAATCAGCAGCTGAAGGGGCACTGGGTTATTGTGGCAAATAGCTACACTGGTTCTCCCAGGTTCAGGCTAAGATGGTTTCGTCCTCTGTGATCTTCCTCAGCTCAACCTCGTTTCCTCGGTCATAATGGAGAAAAGCTAGTCTGGAAGTCGAGCAAGATCAGGGCGTTGACAACCAAAACCAGGCTGTGATGCGTGAAGTCTGGAGCTATTGATGATTAGCTGACTTTTCTTTCCTTTTTCCTTTTGGCAATTTTTATTACCGGGACAGGTGAATTACTGCAGCCTGAATAAAAAATCTCTCGTTCTGATGCAGATTAAAAGATGGATCCCTTGAACGCAGAGCACAATCAAAGCACGATGCCGTCACTGAGGGAACTAGCATTTCGTTGTTTTTGTGGGCAGTTGCATTTCATGAATCCCACGTACGTCCCAATCGATTCTTAAAAATCAACCAACAAGCCACACCGCACGCATGCAACAATATAACAAGGTTATATAGCTTCTTTGAACCAGCCAGCAGCAGACGGCGCAGATGGAAAAGTCGAAGTTCAAGAAACCTGGGTTTAAATAAGGTGCCGACAATGCTACAAAACCTAGGAAAGGAACCGAAAAACACAACATCAACCATCTGCATTTTCGACAAGCATGCACTGTCAAACATGCCGGTCCAAGAACAAAACCCTGGCGGAAGCAATCATTCAAACTGAGTGCAAAATTGGATCTTACCATTAACAAAATCCAGTAACAAGTAATAATACAGATGCCACCACACATTGGCCATAACCGAGAAAGGAAAGTGAAAATCCGTTGGGACAGAATCCATAACTTCGTCTATAAGAAACCCTGCAAAAAAATAGGATTTTGGAGACCACCCTTCTGACAAAATTCTCAGAAAAGGCTTTACAGGTACAAATCATTATAAATGAGGCTTCATATAACCTCTCCACCCTACACCAGCTGAAGGTTCTGAGGTTCAAACGTGAGAATTCTTACACAATCCATGAACACCTGTTGCGCTGCTATATCAAGCAACCCTAAGAAGCGGATGGAGGTGCCTCAGACTTTGTCTGTTTCCATCGGCTCCCCAGAAGCAGGTGGAACGTCACCAGTTCCAGCATCAGTATCAGCAGTTGCATTGGCATCGGTGTTGACCTCACCTCGAGGTTGCTGCTCACCCTGAGCAGGCTGAGGAGTCTCAGGAGCAACAGGCTTCGCAGGCTTTGGCTTCATCATTATTGGCCGGCAAAACCTGTTGAAGCAAATGTTAGTCTGTAGTTTGATCTAGAATTAGGGAAATGAAAAATGGAGACAGGAAATCACATGCGCAATAACACCACCAGTTACTGCAATGACCAGTTGGCCGTAACATGAAAGTTCCATGAAGTCTATCTTACTGCAATGAAAAATGGCTTAAGATTGTCTTTACAAAGATCATTTCAAGATTTGTGGCCCCATCTAGTTGAATACAACTATTTTCAGTCACTTTCATGTGCAGAGAAATTAAGAGCAAATTAACAAACACTGTCACCAAAGCAAAAGTAAAAGATAAAGATAATTTTTGAAACTCAATTCGCCAGTTGAATTACTTGGGCAGGAGATCACTGGAAATTCTTTTTCAACAATATAAGGAGCAAATTTTCTGTCTGCCATAAAGAATAACAAGGCAACTCATAACAATAACAACCCATCTGCAAAACGAATGTAACTAAAGCCTTCTATTATTGCGGATTGTCTACTATTTCCAATGCTATTCCATCTCAGGATCTTATTGTACAGTTTCTGTCAAACTGAACCATAAGCGTGCACATTTTTTTTTTTTTTCGGTCGCACAAGCATGCACATTAATAAGCCTCTTTTTCTCCTATTATGCTAGTTTATTTCTAAAACAATGTCTCGAATAGAAATCCAGGATGGGTTAGACAAGATGTTAGACTTTCTTCTCAATGATGTTTCTGGCTTTGCTCTGAGAACCACCCAGTTGAACATCTTCCCCTGTGAAGAATACTGGGAATCCACACTCCCACATCTTAGAAAAGGAGCATCATGCTACAGTGACTAGAGAGAGCAGGATACCTGTCCACAGACTCCGCTTTCTTCCTTATTTCAGCTGACAAGAGAACTGGCGGAGCATATTTAGGAAGAGAATCCTGTTGCTGCCGTTTGTCTCTTAGCCAGGCTTCTGCCTCGACACATTCGTTCAAGACCTAAAATAAATATAAGAATAGATTAAGTATCTTGTTCAAAATTCCTCTTGACAGACAGCTGCTTAAGTAAATATATTTTCTCTACCTTCTGCTTCTCAGAGACATCGATGTGTTCAAATTTGGAATCGTTCGAAACAGCTGCTTCTCTATAACTATTTATGCAATAAACAAGTTGATCTATCACTGATCCTCTTTCTGTGTGTTCCTTGTAACGCTCTTCTATTGGATCACCTTGCTGCAAGTTACATAACATGGTAAGAAAGCAGGGCTATTGCCCATAACAAAGAACAGAAACAATTTGTTACCTTCTTAAGTTCCTCAAGCTTGGCAACATAGACACCTTTTGTTTCATCCTCACCATCCTCATATAACCAGTCCTCCACCTCCTGAAGTGTAGAAATTAACTGTTCTCTTTCTGGATCCGTGACAAAGTCATAGTACTTGTCATTCAGCTGGCATTCCAAAAAAGAAAAAGAAAAAAATGAAGCACAAGTTATGTTTGTTGCACAAGTTATGTTTGTTTTGAGTTCAGCAAAAGCAATCTACAACAAAGAATCAGTAGCTACGTACCTTGTTCCTCATATCATACACAAAAGCTTCCACAGCATTTTTCTTGTCTTTTGTCTCTTCCATGACACGATCTTGCAAGGCCATCTCAAATTCCTTCTCAATCGCCTTCTGTAAGTCTCCTGACGACAGTGCACCATATACCAGCTCAGTCACAGGAACATTTGTTTTCTTTACCTTCTTCTTTGGAGCCTCAGCCTGCGAATAAACAACCAAAGCAATGAAAATTAAGAAAAGCAAGGTCACGGTAGCCAACAAATTTATATTCTCACACAAAGACAAAAGTGAAAATTCAATGTTTTAAAGCTCTACAAGCCATCACTAAAAAGCCCACATCATCCAATGAAAAACTCATTAAGTCCACTTTCGAGACTACAAAGCAAGACATTACAACAGCAGCAAACAAAGGCTCATCCCACCAAGTGGAGCCTGCTCCTATTATGCCATTGCACTTGATTTTGAAAGAAAAAATAACCACAATGCCAGACCAAAAGGTTTGTCAATCCCCATACTAAATACAAGGACAAGCCTTGACAATTGACAGAAATCCTCACCAGACCTCTGATTCTGGTTGCATCCCTAATTTTAAAATACATCCACTTGATGTTATAGTGTTATTTTGAATAAAAGGACAAAATAGCACCAACAACGAAGAATTTATTTTAACCAAACCACAGTTGAAACAGATATGGCCCAGACATGCGGAATCCACTGATATAAAGAGAACAGATAACTCGCACAAGCAAAGAGAACTGACCTTGCTATCAGTTTCCGTCTGCACAGGCTTCTCTCCTGTCTCGGGGACACCATTTTCTACACCAGAAGCATCAGTAGCTCCCTTTGCATCTTGCATGTTAACATCAGCCTCACCAGAAGTAGGGGGAGCTGCAGCATTAGAGGTTTCATCAGTATCCATCTTGTTTGTTTCTTGTGCTGCCGCATCCTGTGTGACTGGAACTTCAACCTCCTCTTCTTCCAAGAGCTGCAGCATTGAATAAATTGATGAAAATTTGAATTATTCTGGACCAACTTCAAAATTAAATGAAACTTCTTGCAATACTTACTGTTGCGGATTCAATAGACACAATTCCATGGAGATTTAATCGGACTTTGACCTTCAGTTTTGCTCGTTCACTTTTTGCACATTGGAAGGGGCCAATCTGCACATTATAAATAGGAGAAGCTAACAAATTAACGAAGGGAATTCTATGCCTAGAGAAGCCAAGAAAAGACATTTTCCCTCCCCTCTAACATACCGTGTATGAGCTGATCTTAGAAGAAGCTTGTTGTTCACTGCCATCAGTGTAGTGGACATCAACAGCAAAAGTTCCCGATCTGTAGAATGTTAAAGCCTTGATACTAGGAATTGCATTTCCTTTGGGAAAGACAATGGTTGTTTGATGATTATCTGCGGCCCCATCCTGACTTTCTGGTACAGAACTTTTCCACGACAAGCCGACAGAAGATGGAAAGCTTTCGTGGACCTTATAAGTAAAAACATAAGTTGAGAAAAGAAGAACAAGTGATTAAAATACATTCTGTAATAGAAGAAGAAAGAGCCAATCTTCATGGATATGCAATTTTCCAGATTATTTATCACTCCCCGACGCTCGTGATTGTCACGAAAACCATCCAAGTAGGAACATCTAATACCCAAACTAGAGCAACACGAGACTCTTGCTTTACAACTTAAGGTTATGACTCCTCTGCCACCAGGATAAAGATAGAACAAAATGCAGAGATCTGACAGAAAACAAGGTCAATTCAACTGAATATTTTTATCAGGTAACACAGCAGAAAAATAGGATAACCAGAGCCTTTTACTCATGCCAGATGAGCAGAGTAAGGGGGAAAATTGGGAGACCCATGCATTTGTGACTATAGACGATGCTATCCTGCATATGGAATACGTTTATATATATATAAAAGCAAAAAATGGATGACACTTTCTTCATCTACTATAGCAAAATAAACTTGAAGAAATATGTAGCAGCCCAAAATTAGAAGGCATTGCAGAAATCAGAAGATGCTTACCTGAAATTCTCGCACTTTGAAGGTTGGGCTAAGGATTGCACACTGCAAAGCACACCCCCTGGCAACACACTCACTTGCATTCATTGTTCGCCTAGGCTCCTTCCCAAAAAATTCCGTCAAAATCTTAATAATAGCAGGAACGCGAGATCCGGAACCGACGACCTCAACCATATGTACATTCTCAACTGCAAGACCAGCTTCTGCAAGAGCCTTCTGCAAAGGTCCTTTCACTCGCTCCAAAATCGGGGCACTGATCTGTTCAAACTCATCCCTCTTGATAAATCCCCTGACATCCTTGTCATCCATCAAGCACTCAACATTCAAAGGTGCCTCGGGATTTGCACTGAGAACTTTCTTGAGCTTGTCACAGCCAGCCCTAAGCCGAAGACAAGCTCTAGCATTCTGGAAGACATCGATCTTGTATTGCTCCTTAAATTTCTCAGCAAAATAGTGGAACAAAACCTCATCAAAATCTCTGCCACCCAATGACCGATCATAAGAGTGAGCAAGGACTTTCAACTGTCCTTTTTTGAAGGCTGCAATGCAGACTTGCATGCTTGCATGACCAATATCAATAAACGCAACATTAAGCGGGTCAACTTCAGGCAAATCAGTCTTGTAGATACCATAAGCCAAGGCAGTTGCGGTGGTCTCATGGAGTAACTGAAGAGGGTGTAAGCCTGCAATAGTAGCAGCATCTAGGACTGCTCTTCTCTGGAGGTCTGTAAAGTAAACCGGAATTCCAATGCAGCAATCCACTACTGCTGCATTTAGATTCTTCTCAGCAATACTCTTGAGATTCGAGAACATCATACCAAGTACTTGGGTAGGTGTGAATGTCCTTGCTTCTCCAAGATACCTCGCATGTATCAAAGGATATCCATCAGGTCCCTCAGTGACATGGAAAGGCAATAACTGCAGATCCCTCTGGAGTTCGGGATCTGCGAATTTCTGTCCAATCAATCGCTTCATCTGGGAAATAGAATTCTTGGGGTTCATCATAGTAGAAGCAGCTCCTGCAGTCCCAATAAACCGCTGCTTCTCACCAAAGCAAACAATTGCAGGGGTCTCACGTTTGGACTCGTCATTGAGCACAACATCGATCCCCCTTTGCCGTGCAACGCCGACAATGCAACTCTCATTCCCAAAGTCAAAACCAACCACACTCATCTTTAGCTTGGAAGACCAATTCAGGCGTCAAATACGCCGAACCAGTGCAGTAAAAAGTGTTGATCACCTGATAAATAATAACAGAAGTAAATCAATCTGTTAATTAAGTACAAAATTGAGCAGCAGACCATCAAAACGAATAGTGCAGCATCCAACAATAAGCAAAAATCAAGCACAATTATCGGTCAAACTCAAGCAACTCCACATAGACATGCCAGAGTCGGGAAACAATCCACTTGACCGAATTACACATTCAACACAAATGCAAAACATCTAAAAGCCAAATCACATGGGACAATCAACCGGCGTAAACTCCCCACAGCTTCAACAATCTCAATCATCGCGAATCTGCAATACTTTGATAACCCACCGAGCCGCCTCACCAAATCAGAAAGCCACAAAAGTAAATTCCAACAACGCGGAGCTACCGAAACGCCAAAACAAAATCACTTCTTTCCCACAACCCATGCAAGATATCCACGAATCACGACCGCATCTCCCCCCCCAAAAAAAAAAAAAAAAAAAAAAAATTCATCGAATCCAGAACCACAAGCAATCAACGCCAAGACGCTCTCGCGACACTCCGATTCGAAGCCAGCAGAATCAAAAGAAGCGAGAGAATCCGAGGCCGGACCGAGCGATATCAGACACAATCGCGGGCGAATGCGCGCGCGCGTGGTACGAAAGACCACAGATCTGCCGAGAAAAAGCTAAGAGGCAAGGGCGGCGAGCGCGAGTTCCGGAGCTCCGGGAAGCGGCGCCGCCCCGGCATTCGCCGGGAATCTCACCTGACGACGACGGCGGCGGAGGAGGAGGAGGAGAGGTCGGAGGAGCGGCGGAGGTCAAGGACGCCGGCGGTGGGGAAATGGAGAGACGAGGGTCTGGAATTCTCTAGAACGAGGAGGTGGGGGGTGCCTTTTATGTGAAGCCCGTGGCGCACGACCTGGCTCGCCCTTAGTTTCTTATTATGTAATTTTTTTCTTATTTATTTATATTTATTTCATTTGCTATATTAATTCTCATCTTTTCTTTTCTTTTTTTTTTTTTTTTTTGGTTAAAAAGACAATGGTGATCTGATCTCTCTACTTTTAATCCAAGATCTGAGATCATTCCCACACCCTTTTTTTCTTCTTTTTTTTGAGATGGTAACCTTTACCTTATGTTGGCGGATTATGCAAACATAAATTTGACACTGAAAAAAATTTGCGGCAATAAGGATGTTTTTATGAAAAAAAGGTGGCCTGGATTTTTATTTTTATTTTTTTTGCTTTTTTTGCGATTTTTTTAACTCTTTCTCTTTGATGGAAGGGGGCAAAAAAAGTACAGGGAGCTGCACCTTGAATGCTCTTCTTGTAAGGCCAACAAACTATTGGCACCGCCCGCAACCACCATTAAAGGTACAAGCTAGGATGCCCTTAATAGCAATAGATGCCTCGCCTTGTTAGATTAGATCCAGATGTGATTCTGTTCCTTTTTTTTATAATGGTCTCAAGTGATTATTGTGATAAACTCGGCAACCACCGCCATAGTGGCCGCCATGGAGGTGGTAACTGATGACTCGGCCGGATCATCACCGTCTACAAATTCTGAATGCTTCCATCCCACTTTTATCTTTGTTCTTTTTTTCACTTTCCATTGATTCTTTTAACCTTCGGACCGTCGATTTAGCACTCCAGCAGCTAAATATAATCGAAACGCAAAACGTGACGCCCTCGAAAGAGAATGTAGATGGGAACAATTTTAATCTAACAAAAGCAGAGGGCCCCACAAAAAGTGCTGCCAATTTGTCGTCATTCATTAGGGCAAGAGACCGTTCGATGTCCTGGGGTCGAGGGTCGCGGTCGTGGTTGTTCCAGAAAGTACTTCCTTCGACGAGGTGGTCTCTCTCTCTCTCTCACGTCAAAAAGGAGAAGGTAAAAACTAGCGTTCGAAACAGAAAAGCCCAGATGCTCTCTCCTTTGAATTAATCCAACGGTTAACATGCATCCATCATAAGCGTTGATTAGCGCCAAATTGGAAGTTCACGCTCCTTTTCTTGATGATGGGAAAGAGAGCTCGCTCCCACAGAGCTTTCTTCAATCAATTAAAACGTGGCCAAAGTTTCACATCTTCCTCAATGCAAAATGTCATAAATTTCTTATTTGTTTTTCCTCTCCTTGGAATTTGGCTGATGGACGTGACCCCTTAGATTCTCCACAAATGGTTGCTCCATGTTCAAGGGGGGATGCCTATGATGGGCCTTTCTCCTGGCACGATCCTCCAGCGTAGGTGCGGCTCGGAAAGCTAAGGATGGCTGCTGCCGGAAATTTGGAGCGAGTCGGAGAAAAAGTAGGCTGACCCGACATTGTGGAGTTTGGAGAACTGAAGCTCTCTGGACTTTTCTCTGTGGCGAAATTGGTGAGAGCAGGAGTTGAATAGCACCGGTTTCTTGTAGCAATGGCGTCTCCGGCTCAATCGAAGGTTCAGGCTTGATGGTTTCCTCCTCTGTTGTACCTGATCTTCCATATCTCGACGTCGTTTCCTCGGTCATAGTGCAGAACGTACTGGGGAACTTGAGTGAGATCAACACATTTGCCAACAAAACCAGGCAATGACTCGCAGTCATTGAACTCACATCCTGCAACATCTGGCAAAACAGGAAACAGCTTCCATTTCTCAACAAAAGGAATGTCGAATAATGCAAAAGTCAGGGGAAAGCAACAATGCTGCAAACAGTTTCCAGTTACTCCATCCACATGTATGAGATGCTTACCTTCTTCCATCCTCACGTAACTTAAGAAGTGGGAGTAACCATTCGCAACCACATTCAGATCATCGAGACTGAAGTTATAACGCTTTTCCAAGGCCAAGTATAGTACCTGAAAAGGAGGAAGTAGCATCTTACATTTCCTAATATATATATTGCAAGAGAAAAATTTAATAACCATTTGATTTGACTTAAGACTGTGAGAGAAGTTCCACATCAAACTCTGCCTACCAACAGATTGAGGAGAAAAGAGATTACCACTTCCCCAACACATCATATATCGTCATCAAGTCAAGCCATATATATGCTAAATACCTTTTCTGATCCTCGTGACATTAGTCTTTGTAAGGTACAGAATAATGCATCGGTTAGATCATCACTGTAGATGACATCAGCAGCTAAAAGTAAAGAAGAGCTTTCGGCTTCTTCCACTTCTGAGGATGTCCAAGAGTACCTAAAAGGTTACCACATTACCCAACCACTTTAGTTAAATCTACAGTTGTTGCAGGGCATCAATTAAAAGTACAAACAAGTCCATGCACGTCTGTATATGCTGGTGTCAATTACCAAAAGCTTTTAGTTATCATCTAAAGATAACATTTACCTCGCTTGTGACTCAGAAACTTCTGTGCATAGATTAGGAGGCCAATTATTCATCCAATTCAGTTCACGTACATGAACTTTAGCCTTAAAGTTCAGAACCCCATCATTGAGCTCCGCATTCTTTGCACAATTGTTAAGGATTTCATCTCCATGATCTGGCAACACTCAATGAGACTATTCTTAGAGTAAAAAGAGAGAATGAGTTGTGAATACGCTAGATTGCCTAATGATATTAATGTATGACATGGGGAGTGTTGTATGTGCTGAAAGAAAATATTATGGTCAGATTTGAGTCCAGCATTCCAACCTGTGAGAAATACTGTCTTAGCTACACGGGAGAGCAATATGCCAACCAACCCTGACACAAAATTTGACATGAAGACTGTCATAAAAGTGTAATGCCAAGAAACTTTAGCAGATGAAATGAAGTCAATGAAGAATTAAAGCAGTACTAGCTGTGAATGCCCACGGAAAATGGATAAGATTCTCTGTTAAGACAAGTTCTATCAGTAATCCTTAAACCTCTAGACTGTTCACCTGGGAATTGAACTGAAGCACTTTCAAAGGACTGAAGTTGGCAATGTTTCGAAAAGACCAGAATGCTACATTGAACTGATTATCTACCCCTCCTCTTTGTTTAAATAGTGGATGTATGGATATGTAATGACAGTGATAGGTAAAGGTAATCCTGACCATTCAGAATGTGGCAATTTGTATTACACCTACGATACTATGCTCGCAAGAAGAAGACACCCATGACAGTAAATCTCCTCATATTCTCTAAATTACTTGGACACTCCCTCATGGTACTTCACCGCTTGAGAAAACTAAGCAATCTGTGAAGCAAGTTTAGTCTTTTGGAACAGTATCGCCTGACATATTCAAGCAAACAGCAGAAACCAACATACCCGTTCCAGCACCAAGCTCCAACGCAACGACTCTGTCAAACTCAGAAGAAGTGGACATGGTATGCAACACGAAATCAGATAATGCTAGTTCAGCTTTCCAAACCTGAACAAATGGGGAAAAACAAAAACAAAAAATTCATCTAATGTCAAGCAGTTCACAGCATACCGAAAGAGAAGATCATGAATGTAACTAAATACCTGCAACCCGACATTCGGGATAGAAGACGTGATGTTATGCTGTATGATCACACTAAAACAATGCGAAGATGGTTCTGCACGTCGGAAAATGTCCAGTCATCATCGCCATTTCGTAGGAAAAAGAGGATGCAAAAGCAAACCATGTGGGCATTGAGTGGTTAAGCAATGGGCAACTCGGGACCAGAATCGATTTCATGCACTAGTCAGGATTGCTGGCGAATTCAAAGCAAAGTGAAATGCATGAACAGTTTAGGAACCGGTGTAGAAGGAGATAACGAAAAGACACTCACGGTCTCGCCTTGTTAAAACGAGATCACCATCCTGGTCGAGCACGATTCCTCGGCGCTCTGCAAAAATCCATCGACTCCGCTCAAAACCCACAACGCGATTCCGCCGCCAAGCGTTTTGCTGGGAACGGAAAAAGGAGGGTGCGGGATGCAGGAACATTACCGGGCGGGGCGGAGATGGTGAAGCTGGAGAGGTGGGGCCCGGAGGAGTAAGGGGGGCAACCTATGTGCACTTCGCTCATCACTTCCTCCTCCTCCTCCTCTTCTTCAGCAGCGCTCGAAGCCGAAGGATCATCAGTCGCGTGCTCCATGAGATACTCGCCAGACCAACGGCGACGAGGAATCAAACGTACGGCCGGCGAGCCGAAGGAGACGAAGGTTGTCGAATTGAAGCACCGCCATCTTCGTCGTCTCTCCGTCTGTTCTTCAGGGGTCGGATCACCCACGAGCTCGGGCCGGGCGGGCTCTACCTCCATTGCTAGGCCTCCGCCGGGCCGGGCCAGGCCCGCGTGAAAATTATAATTTTCACACTACTTGGGTTTGGAATAATGACATAAATAATCACCGAATTTTAACTTAATGTACAATGTAATTTCTGAACTTTTAATTTATTTAATGTAATTTTTAAACTTTCGCCCAATGTGTAACATGGTTCCCTAACTTTTAATATCATCATTCCATTAATTCATGTTTAAGAACAATATTAAACTTTTTCGTATGGCTTAAAAATTGAATTGAATTGATCATATTGAATAAATTAAAAGTTCATGGACCATATTGAACATTAAGTTAAAGTTCCGGAACTGCATTACACATTTAATTAAAGTTTAGAGATCATATATGTCATTTTCCCTTTGAGTTTCTCTGCTATTTAAGTTAATGAATCAAGCTGGAAATTATTTCTTAATTTTTAAAAATGAAAACATCTTTTTCGTTGTTTGATGCAACGCAAACTATAAGCACCAAAAGTCTTGTCAAAGAACTAGATATTTACAGCCACCTAAAACAGCCAGAAATCCTTTCAGCCATGGAAGATCACTGTTCGTCGAACCTCTGTCATCGACAAGTTGTGGAACAATGTATCAACAATGAACGTAAAGCAAAGAAAGCATGCAGAAAGCACGAGAATGAGAGGTATACTTTTCTATAATTGAGTCATATAACACATCATTGGGACGATCCTCTTCCATAATTCACGGTTTTCAAGCGTGAACAAAGTCTAGAAAGCAAAACAGAAGAATGGGGACAGAGCGAGGGCACTTTTTGACAGTGCCCATGTAATCTTCAGGGCTGTTCATCAACTGAGCAAATGACTTGGAATAGGCCATTGCTCCATATTTAAGAATGAAAGAGATTGTCATTCCTTAACTAGAGTGTTGGCCTGAAGGACGACCGCTTCTAACCCACAAACTTCTTGGTGAGGACCAAGTCGATTGTGTGATATTTTACTTTGGTCATGGTTGGTAAGCTAGCTGATCGACCCTCCTGCTGCGACAATGTTAGTCCAAAACCAGGAAGAGCTGCCGAGTGACCTCCTCTCTAAGATCTAGATGAAGATGTCACGAGAAAAGAGAAAGTAATCAGTAAAATTATTCATGCCGTAATATCAATGTGAGTAGCATCAGCAAAACCTGTGTTTGGGTACAACATACCACTATTCAATGGGCGAAGCTTTCAGGCCAGTACCCATAATTCTCGCCTCTGCCGCCAAGCCTATTATCGCATTTGAGTTTGTGACAGCAAGCATTATTGCTAGTGGGTCCACGGAAGATGGCAGCTCACTCTAGAGGCAGATACCCAGCAATTCAATCTGGGTATTCAAAGCTGCCTTGAGAGGTAGCAACGGGAGATTTTTTTTTTTTGGTAAAGGTAGCAACGGGAGATTGGAACCTGCATCAAGCTATAGTGAGTGCAAGAGAAGGTCTCCACAGCAGATCACGGAATAAATTTGTCCAACTATAGCCCATAGAGAAGTATTGTGTCATGGGATGAAAGTATATTTGGATCTCTTATAATAGAAAAAGGAGATCGACATTGCAATAGATCCCCAAGATGGGGCTTTGTGTAAATAATCAAGGGGGAAATGAAAAACACAATGAAGCACTAAGTAGCTGAAGTTACTTAACAGTATCCATATGCCACAGAAACTTGTGCAAGAACCTTAAATGCTTCTGAGAAGATGGACAAACAAAAACAGAGTTACCAGCATTTAAAGGAGACTGTGGCATGTCTATAATTGTTGTGGGGAAAAAAAGAATTTACATACATCAATGTCACCCAAAACTATACTTTAGGAAACCTCAGACTGCCCAAACAATATTAGACCAAGTACTCTTGATATGTGGCTCTACACAGATAGTATCAAGTCCCCAATATCTGAGAATTGAACAATTTTAACGGAGTAGTTTCCTATAAAATGTTCCTAATTTGCCTAACTAGGAGCCAACCAACATATAAGATAGATACAAGCAACGCCCCCATGTTTTGCTATGCGAAATAATGGGACAGTATTTCAAGTTGCCCTGCCATATAACTATGAAGACAAATGGCTCACCTTTTATGATCTGCAAATCATACTCGCTGAATTGCTGAGGCATCAGGGATTCAAGTGCGAGCTTTTTACAGCCCCTCTTGATCGACTTCTCTCCAAAACTTTAGAGTTTGACAAAAAAAAAAAGCAAAGACAAAGACGTTCAATCATCACAACTGAATATAAATTAAGGAGAACATATATGCATCTCCTATCATTTATCTCTTAAGAATCGCATCCCAAGTTCCCTTTGGTTGCGCAACAATGACCGAGAAGGATTTTACCTGCTTAGGTTGGAATCAACCCTGCAACTCAATCAAATCAAATTGGAATTTGCCGAATGTCAAGGAAGCAGCATGTAATCAACACTATTAGTTCCCACTCTTTTCCACATCCAAAAGAGATTTCTCTATCACCTCATCACAAAGGCTAAGCATATTTCCCACTTTTCCCTCATCATACATCATGTCCACAAAGGCATTGTAGATCTCTCTGTCTACAACCAGTCCGTGAGTTCTCATCTCTTCAAATAGTTGCCTGGCCTCAGAAAATTTCTTCTTTTTTAAAAGTCCCTTAATAAGTGCATTGTATGAAGAAGCAGTCGGTATATATCCCTTCCCAATCATTTCTCGATGCAAAAACCATGCTTCCTTCATATTCCTCGCTTTGGAATGACCCCGTACCAATATGTTATAGGTGTTACTATCAGGCATGACTCCTCTCGCGCACATGTCCTTATAGATCTCGGTTGTGGCACGTATATTATTTCTAATGCAATACTGTTTCATCAGAGAATTGTAAACGGCAGCATTTGGATTAAGACCCTTTTCCAGCATCCATTTTAGTAGCTGTTCCCCATCTACAAGCATTCCTGAATTACAGAATCCATTCATCAGCACACTGAATGTAACAATAGTAGGTTGAAGACCCTTAGCTAACATTTTCCGAAGGAGCTCATGAGCTTTCGCCATCTCCCCGAGTTTACAATACGTATCCATTAAAGTTGTGTAAGTAATGGTATCAGGATGAATCCCAGCGCACTCCATATCTTCCATGAGTCTCACAGCTAGATCAATATTTCCTGCTTTACAGTGACCATTAAGAATAGCATTGTAAGTGCAAAGATTCAGTTGAAGTCCTTTCCTCTGCATCTGATGAAGAAGCTCGTTCGCCGAATCCATGTCTCCACGTTTACAAAGGCCATCAGCCAGGGCAGTATATGTAACTATGTTTGGGGTAAGCCCTATCTTTACCATCTGGTTGTGAAGAGAAAATGCCTTTGCTATTTCACCAGCCTTGCCATAACCATCAATAAGTGTGGTGTAGGTAACTTCATCTGGTTTAAAGCCACAATCAATCATCTCATCAAACAGTTTATTTGCTTCCATCATTTTTCCATTTTGGCAAAGCCCAGAAATAAGGGCAGTATATGTCACAGAATCAGGGGCGACTCCCTGACTTTGCATTTTACCAAACAGACTAAAAGCAGCAACAAAATTTCCTAACTTGCACAATCCATCTATAAGAGTTGTATAAACAACACCATCAGGATATATTCCATTGTTTATCATATCCTGACAGACCAGTTCAGCTTCTGCTATTTTTCTGGACTTACATAGAAGAAGAATTATACTGCTGTAGGTAAAATGGTTCGGCTTCAAGCCTCTTATTTGCATTTCCTCTATGAGCTTCAACACAATTGGGAGTTCGCCAACATGGCAATAACCATTAATTACGGAACTGTAGCTTACAACATCCGGTGACAAGCCTCTCAACTCCATTTGCCAAAGTAAACTATGAGCTTCTTTTATTTTTTGAAATCGACAAAGTGAATGTACTAAGATATTAAATGATTCGGTATTCCAAGTAATGCCAAGATCACCAAGCTCGTTGAATGCCTTCGTCAAAATTTGAGGGCTGTCCACATTATGAGAAAGACGAGTGAGGTATAAATTACAAGAATCAACAGAAATGACCACCCCGTAATTCAACAACTTGTGGAAGAAGTTTCTTGCTTCAGCAAAAAAACCAGCTTCAACAAGAACTTGGAAGAATATGTCGAACACGCGGGGATTAGAACCCCAGTCCTTGTATGTATATATTAACTGCTCAGCAAAACGAATAAACCAGATACTGGTCTCCAAATTGGGCTTTGAACAAACATCACCAATAAGACCATGAGCCTTTTTTAGATCCCCAGAAGCCACAGCTACTTGAACAACTATGCAACGAGCTTGTAGTGTTGGGTCTCTCCGAAGGCAAGCCCAATCAAAGAAGTCCAAAACCAGCTTGTAGTCATTCTTAATGTTCATGAGAACCCAAATAAGATGGTCAGGCCTAAACTTAGATTCATAAGGCTTAAGTATACGGTGAAGGGGCTCAGTGCGGCGTAATTTTATTGTGGTAGAAATATGATAAACGAGCTCAGAGTCTTTGATGGTAGGTTTTTTTGGGGAATAATCAGGAAAAGGTCTGGCAGTAGTTGATCCTGAGGAGAAATATCTTAAGCTCGAACATCTACAAGGGAAGAATAGCAACGAGATACTTGAATATTCCCAGTGAAGCTGATGCCTACAGGTGTTAAACAAATGTCCTGAGACACTAGTGGCGACCCTCTTCATGCCTCTGATAGATATCAATCAAGACAAACATGGAGAACCACTCTTGGAGGAAACAATGTTCTCCTCCATATAGAAGAATCATAATGACAAAGCCTCATCATCTCTCCATCATCTGTAGAAGGAAAAGCCATATAAGCAAGTGCCTTTGAAAAGCCAGAATAATCAAGAACCAAAGAACTGTCAGCAGTCTATCGCATGTTTATCTCCTTGATGAAAATGATGTCAAAGTTCACATTATAATTGGCCACCTGTCAACATATTGAGAGAAACACGTCTGATGCTATCATATAGCAAATAAGAAAGACAAAAAGAAAGAGGTCACGAACAGATATAGATATTAATACAATCAAGTCAATCGTGTGCTTGAATGCCAAAACAACTAAAATATCAGTCTAGCATGTACTATGAAATGCAAACCCAGCTTTATAAAACATGCTGAAGATCAAAACCAAACAAAGACAGCCATTGAACAAACTGTGATGCACACAGTTCGAAAACACAATCAACCAAACTAGTCATCCCCGTCACAGAGAAAACAACCGTCCACGAATATGTCAAAAGATCCAGTGAAGGAGCGGGTCTCCAGCTCCTCCATTTGGCACGGTCATTATCACAAACACGTTGAGCGCAAAACGCAGCCTTCCTAAAGCTTCACCTTAAACTTATATTCAGATGCTAGAAAGCTCAGTAAGGCATAGTATCAAGAATGATTATCTTGCAGCTTGAGCCAAACAACAAGGCATACGCATCCATGGAATGATCAAATTAAAAAGAAAAAAAAAAAAAAAAAAAAGGCATTGCATTGTCAAGAACTAGAGCCGCAAATTCCCAGGCCCAACAGAGAAACCCGCTACAACCCAGTATCCAGATTTTGCAAAGCATTGATTCGGAGAGATGTCTCCTGCTCCTGCTCCTGCTCACAGGAAGGTGAGAACTTTCGGTCGGACGAAGCCAGGCCACCGGCCAGGCGAGGCGGTGCGATAAAAACGAAATGAGAGAGAGAGAGAGAGAACAGAGCAGATGAAGGAGATGGAAACATCATGATGAAGAGGGCGAGCTTACTGGGTATTTCGCCTCGCCGGCTGCAGAGACGGGAACCGGAGCTCGGTGTCTCCGAGCGTGCCGCTCGACGGTGGCGTCGTCTTCGCGGCGGCCGACGGTTCGGAAAGCGAAAAGGAAGGAAGTGGCCTGTGTTGGTTCGACTTATAAAAACTTCTCTCTTATTTTGTTTTATTGCGGTTTTAAGCCGGAAAATATGAGCTTATCGAAAGAGTTATTTTGCTATCCTATAAAGAATAATTATGAAAAATATGCGTTTTTTTTTTTGGTCGAAGAAAAATATGCGTTAAATAAAGGCGCTATTGGACTCTTGATTTTTCTTTTTTATTGTCTAAATAAAACGAATTGTATTTTCATGTGTCAACGACTTGATAATAACGAGAAAGTTGGTGATTGAGATTTGAAGCTCCCATTAATACAAATTCCCATAAACCTAAAAGAAACAAAAAGATGAAAGGCCTAACATACATATTATACGCATTTTATTCGATGGTTGGAGGCAAATTATTAGGTAACCTCTGGTATCCGCCATAGGATAAATTGTTGCCTCTTTGGCTCCCGATTAAATTGTTGCCTAAGGCTCCATTTGGGGACAGCTTGGCCAAATATCTAGTGTTTGGCAATCTTTTTTTTACTTGCATTTTCCAAAAGTAAGCCTTCCCAAGGCTGAAAGCCCAAAAGTTAGGGGCTGCCTTGGGCATTCTCAGTATGCTGGCTTTGAAGGCAACAAAATTTTTGTTCCAAAATTGTCCTCGTTAATTTTTCGTTTTTCCGGCATTATCTCGACAATTGTTCATCATCTTCATCCTTCCCTTCCCTCTATTGAGAACACAGCCAGCATTTACGCGCGATCGCCGGCGAAGGGTAGGTGGTCCGGCGAAGGGCAGGCGGTGTGGTGAAGGACAGGTGGTCCGGCTAGGGTCCCACGACCCTCCGATAAAGGTCGCCGCGCGGAGGACGCCGGCAACCCAAATTGTGTGCAGATCTGGTCGCGTAGATCTAGGTCACGACGACCAGATCGTGGGTGCCAGCGACTTCCGCGACGCGGCGAGTCGCACGACAGCTCGGCAAGGGTTGCGGTGACCGGGATCTCGCGATCTGGTCGCGGCGCCCAAGCTTGCGAGATCCCGTCGTCACGACCCTCGCCGCGCCATGTGCAACCCTAGCCAGACGCTACCTTTTGCCGCATCGCCTCCCCCTCGCCGGACCACCTACCCCGCCCGACCCCGAAGCCCTTGTAGCGACCTGGCGAAGCCCTTGGCCGACAAACTCTCATTTTTTCCCTTTTTTTTAATAATAAAAGCTTTTTTGCAAATTTAATTTATCCAAACACTATTTTGCTTAAAGATACTTCACAATGGACTTTCACAAGTATAATTACCAAATACAATTTGTATTTTGAAAAATTCCTTTAACTCAACTGCCTTTATATTTTCTCAATGACTTTCCCCAAAAGTCTTCTCAAACGCACCCTTAATGCCTCACTCGGACTCTCATAGGAGAGGGCAATGGGAAGTAAAATTGATGTTTGTATTTTGCGGTCTTCTTACTGACAATAAGTATTTATCCAAATACATAATTGCTAGCATTATAAATTTTTTTCTTAACTAATTTTTTTTTTTTGTAAATTAAATATGTTATATGTAATTTTGAGAATAATCGAATGTTCTGTTAATTGAATTTAAAACCTTCGAATGTACATGGGGAAAATTCTAAATAAGAGCTTGAAATACCTCTTTTTTTCTCAAATAAGAGCATGAAATGAACTTTATTTTCAAATAGAAGCCTAAAATGGCTATATAATCTCAAAGAAATGCCTAAAAAGATTATAATTGTTTCAAATAAGAACATTGTCGACTCGTTGGTCGACAATAAATTCTAGCCAATAAAAGGTATTTTTGTCCAAACACAATTTAAATTTAAATTTAATTATATCAAAACTTAAAAAAGAAAGAATAAAAAGAAGAAGAAGAAGAAGAAGAAGAAGGGGAACATACAAACCCATTGCCAGTGGGACGGCGACAACAACAACTGCTGATGGGGTCGTTAGTGCCTAGGCAAGGGCTGGCAACCCCATCGACTAGATTCATAGGCCTACTGGTCCCCGCTAGGGACGAGAGAGGGCAATGACCCTCTCCTAGATTTGTGCGAAGGTCATTGCTCCTCGTTCAATGCTCTCAAACCTGGGCCACGAGGCCCAAGGGCCTTGGGCGAGGGCCGCCAGGCCGACGTGAGGGCCACCGTCCCTCGCCCAGATCTAGGAGAGGGTGCCCTTTCCTGTCTCTAGCGAGGGCCTACTAGCCCTTGCCTCTAGTTAGCAAGGGTCATCAGCCCTTGCTGAAGCATCGGCGACCCCTCTGGCCGTTGCCATTGCCCCACCAGTGATAGTGCGTTGGTGAGTTATCTTGCTTGTGTGTTCCTTTTTTTTTTTAAGTTTTAGTTTTATTTAGTTTTTTTCAAAAGAAAAAGAGAAAATTTAAAAAAAAAAGAAAATTTTAAAAAGACGAAATTACCTTTCTAAGCTGGTGAGTTCAAGTCATTATTTGAGACGGATAGAATCATTTCAGTCCATTATTTATAATAATATCTAATCCATATTTTTATTTGAGAAAATGAGGGCACTTCGATATCTTATTTAAAATTTACTTCAAGCCTTTATTTAAGAAAATGATAACACTTTAAGTCATTATTTAGAATTTTCTTAATATACATGTACAAGCCCAAAAGAGAAAAGCATAACGAGGTAATGTCAAGAAGGAAAAATGAAAAGGTTCGCTAAAAATAAGAAAACCAAAATCACAACATAGGTGAGAACCACAAACTATACTCGAAGGTTGATGTTTATAATGACTAATAAATGGGGCTAGGCAAGTAGAGCCAGTTTGCTAAGAAACCAAGAAGTCCTTGTCTAGGCCCGCACATGACCTTAGAAAATAGTACATTTATTAGGTAAAATGGTTGAGTCAGGATCGATACAGATAGATCTGCACGGGCCCTTATAGAAAATTGCTTGTCTAGATTCGTGCGCCGACCTAAACCAATCGGGCCCATAACCGGGTCTATATACTACAAAACAAAGATTGTATCTATACCTTGAATTATGTACAAATATTAAAGTACAAAGATCTTTCTTAATTCTTATGGACGTCGAGCATTTTCAAAGTCTTAAACTCCAGGATCAGTAGCTCACCTCACCTCAACCTATTCTATTCATAAAATCAGCTTTTGCCAAAAGCATGAACACATCCTACAGGAACCGTAGCCTTATAAAGATTTTTTTGAATATTTTATTCCGTATTAATATTTAAATACTAAATCACGTCATTTGTTTATAAACTCAAGTTGAGAGTAGTTGAAATTCAAATAATTTAGGTTGACTTATTGCTGCGATGCTGGCGAAGGTCTCTTGCACTGTGGAAGCATACTCTGTCTTCCCATTCTGTTCGCCTTTTGCTGAAAATTTGCATTTAGACATTCTTCATCTTATGAAATCAGACACTCGCATCATAACATTCCGAGCGACCGACCGCAATGTTCGCACGCTACAATCAATTCCCATGTACGAAGTTGCGATGCTCGCTTGGCCCCATGAAAGGAGAGTACATATGTGTACGCGAAAGAACAGGTAAGAGGATGGAAAAAAGGACCATGGATTCTACTTGAAGATGTCCATGTTCGAACTCTTGCGAGCACTCAGATTGAAGATTGCAAACTTTACTAAATTGGAGGCCAAATCAAGAAACGATGATATGACAAATCCTAATACATATCGCCACCTGATGATCGTATAGCCTCTGTCATGGACTACTAACTAATGCTTATAGCATGGCATCTTGCCGTCGTCTTGCGACGCCTTTCCGGTACCAAGATTCATCAGCTGATGCGCCCGAGCCAAATCATATAAACTCTCTGAGCTGGTTAAATTACCGGGGGAAGGATCTAGGAGAATTCTGCAATGCAAGACCAAGAACAACACTGTCATTTTCCTCTGGACTCTGCATTAACGCATGAACCGACAAAAGAAACGTTGCCAGCAAACGTTTATACTCGAAACGGGACCGGATTTCTCGAGTCAAGCTATGCAAGATTCGCGTGAACCCCGCAAAAGGAATGAACATAATGAGACTTCTAGTCAGGATTGACAGGTAAACCGCTTATCGATATGGTCTCTCGTGCGCGGCGAATTAGCACCTGGTGCTCGGTGCGGATTCTAATGGAATTAGCGCCCCGATCGTTGAAGGTTCACAAAATACATCTCGCCGCGAGTTAGTGCTTCTTTTGTTTCCCGGCACTACCGATCGTGCAAGATGAACTCGAAAATCAAACCAAAATAAAGCATGATCCAGGAAAAGGGAAGACAGAAAAATGCATAGAAAGAGCTTGTGAGTCAGGCAATAGCGACGATGAGGACAAAAGGAGGATCGAGGTTAATGGGAAGTACCAGAAGCAGCGGAGGAGATTAACGAGGAAATGGAAGAGGTAGTTGTCCCGGTCGAGGAGCTCGTGCCGGACCAGGCGCTCCAGGTTGAGGTGGCGAGGGAGGAGGTCGCTGTAGTACAGCAACGTCGTCACGGTGCTCGCCGGCTGCCCCACCAGCGACGCCACCAGCCTTAGCAGCGACCGCATCAGCAACGGCATCAGCGACTGAAAGGAAAGAAAGATAAAAAAACCAAAAAGATCGAATCAAGCGATCGACCCGCCAGCAGCTCGGCTTGCGGAGGAGAGAGAGAATGCGGGAGTTACCATGATCGGCGCGGCGAGGGAGAAGAGAGGAGGAGGGACGAGGGATCATGTCGGAGGCGGCTGCCGTCTGCGAGCTCGCGTTGGCCGGTGACGGGAGGGAGAGAAGGAGGAGGAGGAGGAGGGTGAGGTAGCTGCGTTGAGGAGAGAGAGAATGGAGGCAACTGTCAATCATCACCTGATTTTCAAACCTACCCTTCTATCTCCATCTCCTCCTCGGTCGTCCTCCTTCTCAGCTGCCATGGACGACGCACTGGTGCGACTAAAAGTAGATACTGACATTTTTGCACTTTGAAAGGTCAATGAACAACTTTGCTTACTGATAATGATAAGGGCGGTTCACGGAATCCTCCCTTTCTTGCCATTCGTCCTAAAATTTGAGATGGAGCACAAAGAGTGGCGGGCGTCTTTACCACGGTCCAAGGCAACCGGGTTCACCGTTCTGAAGTGCTTGTAAGTGGTTTAAGGTGTGTATATACATTAACTAGAAGTATATTGCTTCAACAAGGGCGAGAATTAGGTGTGTGTATCAGTTTTGGTCTAATATGAGAAGTGGACTGAACTAGCTATTTCTCGGGTGATTCTTAAGAAGGTCGATCCAATTCTCGATTTTTTAAAGTTTGGAATTAGGAATAACCGGTCCATTTCGGATTCTTAGTTTCACATAAGTAATAGGACCGCCTGGACTTAACAAGATTTTTTATTTTTTATTTTTTATTAGGGAAAAATTTTATAATAACCAAAAGTCTTCTCATTTTCTTAAATAAAGAATCTAAAATGAACATTATTTTAAATAAAAATTTAAAGTGCCATTATTTTCTCAAACAAATGTCTAAAATGGACTTTATTACAAATAAAAAGCCTATATTAACCATATCGATATTAAATAAAAGCCTGAACTCACCAACTATGAAAGGTAATTTCTTTGTTTTAAAATTTTCATTTCTTCTTCATTTTTCTATTTTTCATAAAAAATAAATTGAATAAAATTAATAATAATAATAATAATAATAATAATAATAATAATAATAATAATAATAATAATAATAATAATAATAATAATAATAATAATAATAATAATAATAATAATAATAATAATAATAATAATAATAATAATAATAATAATAATAATAATAATAATAATAATAATAATAATAATAATAATAATAATAATAATAATAATAATAATAATAATAATAATAATAATAATAATAATAATAATAATAATAATAATAATAATAATAATAATAATAATAATAATAATAATAATAATAATAATAATAATAATAATAATAATAATAATAATAATAATAATAATAATAATAATAATAATAATAATAATAATAATAATAATAATAATAATAAAATAATAAAAGGAAAACACCCTCCCACCTATGGCTGCCCCCATCACTAATGGGGTAGCAATGATGGCCTGGCAAGGTTGTCGGTCCTTGCTTAGGTGAGGGTTGACAATCCCCATTGACCAAAGATGATAGTCTGCTGGACCTTGCCAAAGATAGGAGAGGGCAATGCCCTCTCCTAGATCTGGGCAAGGGTCATCAGCCCTTGCCTAGCCATCGGCAACCTCGACTGTTGCACCACCACACCCCACCTGGCGATGGGGCAGCAGCCATTGGTGGGAGGGAGCCCTCCAGCTTGTGTGTTCCCCTTTTTTAAAAAAAAAAGTTTTAAGCTTTAATATAATTAAATTTAAATTGTGTTTAGACAAAAACACCCTTAATTGATTGGAATTTTTTGCCGACTGGTGAGCCGACAAGACTAAGCCCTTATATGAAATAATCGTAATCCATTTCAAACCCTTCTTTGAGACTAATACAGCCATTTCAATTTCTTATTTGAAACAAAGTTTATTTTATACTTTTATTTGAGAAAATGATAGTATTTCAAGCCCTTATTTGGAATTTTCCATTTTTATTAAAGTAAACCCTTAATAGTAAATTATTTTTCTTCTTTTAATATTAGGTAACTCCCACTTGTAGGAAATAGAATAAATAAATAAATAAATAAATCACTAGTTCTAGGACGGACCTTGGAACTAGACCGGTCCTATTGGTCTGGTTCGATTTGAGGACCTAGTAGGCTAGTTCCCCATTCCACAAGGGGATCTTGCCTGCCTATTTCAATTTCAAGTTTCGAGGTGGGAATTGATGATCACCTCTGTTGACAATATCGAATATAACTAAGTTGTGTGATAGGAGGTGCCTGCAAAATATGAGGAGAAGAATCAAATGGTGACGCTACTCAAATCAAAAAGGTGTAGAAAATGGTAAATTTCATGACATCCTACATGAGCCTCCATCAATATGTTTAGAGTCCATTGTTGGGCTTGCTACGAGTTCAGCACAGATGGCATAGTCTTAATCATGTCGTTCTTTGGTCTAAACCCTTCCAACGATGTTTAGAGCTCGCATAGTAACATTTATATTTCTTGATTTTTTTTGTTCTTTTATTCTTCGAAATGGAAAGAGAATAAAAATTCATTTAGTAACGTAACTTAATTTTTTTATTCTCCATAATAGAAAAGTGGCAAGGGAATAAATTTGGAATAGAAATAAGAAATAGAAAAAAATAGTTTCTTTTTCTCGGAAATAATTTATAGAGATAAGCCTTTTCTTTTTTTTTTTTCTTCTTCTTCCTCTTCTAAGCGGTTGGTGGAAACTTGCCACCTACTACCGATCGCCGACCTCTGTTGCCCTCCATCATTGCCCACCGCCATGACCACGCGCCGCCACTGCTAGTGATCATTGTCCTCCATCGCCTACTACTAGCTAAAGGAGGATAAAAAGAGAAGAAAAAGAAAAAAAATCTAAAAAAATATTAAAAATTAAAAGAAATTCTAAACCATCACCGATCGCCGTTGGCTAGAGGGGAGAAGAAAGAGAGGAAAAGGGGAAAGGAAAAATTTAAAAAAAATTAAAAGAAATTCTACAACATAAAAAAAATCTATAAATTATACTAAACGCATTCTTGTTCTTTTTCTATTCCTGGAATAAAAATTTTGTATAGTTACCAAACGCTTTATTTTTCTCAAAATTTATTCAAAAAAATAGAAAAAGAAAAAAATTATTTTTTAAAGGAAATTATTTTTCAGATTATCAAACGTATGCTTAGAGTTCAACGGTCGCTTGGGCCTAGGGGTGATTGGTTCGGTTCGGTCGGTTCAAGGTGGGCAGGGAACCAGGAAGCAGGGAGAATCGGTTCCCAATTTTGGGAACCGTGGACCAACCGTTGGTCTTAGGACCGAGAACCAGACTCGACCATCGGTTCCGGTCCGGTTCGGTCAGGTCCAAAAGAATTGGCACTTTATTTTTTCACTAAAGAATGACCATTCACTAAAGAATAATCATGCTCGGACCGATCAATCAAATTCGGTTTCCGAGCAATCTAATAAAACTACTCACACATGTTTCCACGTGCAAAATATTCAAACTTCACTTGTGTGAATATAAATCATAGTTTATGTGTTTCATGCTTAATTTTAAGCATAAAACCCATGAACAACGTGATTAAAGGTTGTGCTTGGCTTAGGTTTTATAGACAATCTCTCTTCTATACTTTGAATGTTTAGTCGATATGAGACTTTTTAAGGCTTGAAGTGCCTTGTCGTTTGCAAGTGAGGGGAGCAAGAGAGAGAGTGTGAGCATGATGAGAGTTTTTTCTATAAATAAAGAGTAACAACAAGAGTTTTGGTGGTCTCTTGGCCACGTAAGAGGTTGTTACCTAAATTGCAATTCCGATTACAATAAGTTTCATATATAATATTAATATATTATATGTGTTTATATATTATATGAATATAAATTATATATAAAAAAATTTGGTCGCCCAGGTCGGTCAGTTCACCTTAGAAGCAAGGAACCGGACCAGCCGGTGGCGGGTTCCAAGATTAGGAGCAGGAACCGGACCCGACCATGGGAACCACCCAAAATCGGCCGGTGCTGGTCGGTTCGGTCTGGTTCTAGTTCGGGCGGTTTCCGTTGCACACCCTTACTTGGGCCAGACCGCTCTATACAGAGGCGTACAAATCTTCTCAATCACGTGTGGGCCAAGCACATCCCGAGGCTCAATGCGGCCGGAGCAGCGCGCCCCCGTCGGTATTGGGGCCGACAGATTCGAGGCCCAATGGATAAACAAAGCGATGGCCAGGATCGGTGGCACGCTTCCCGCGTGCGAAAGCTTTTCTCTCCTTTATATACGAGTGCGCTCCGCCCTAGGAAGTCGTGCCATAATTGAGTTGCGGTGTTCGGTCGATTTCCGCGTGCTCTCTCGGTTCGTCGAATCCTCTGAATCGGGCACCAAACCCTAACCCTAGATTCGCGATCATGTCGTCCAAGCAAGGTACGGCCTCCGTCCTCTCATCATCCCGTAATCCGATCACGTTCCATCGGAGAATCGATCGGAATCGTCGCGCCTCCGTGCGTGTTCTTTCGCCCGGCGAGATCGATTGATGTCTGTCGTTCCGTTTGTTGCAGGTGGCAAGGCGAAGCCTTTGAAGCAGCCGAAGGCTGATAAGAAGGAGTACGACGAGGTAACGAGTTGTTCTTTGTGCAAACTTTGCATCTTGTGATGGTTTTTTGTTCGTGCCACGCGTCGATTGGGATGCTGAGATCCGTTCATGTTGGGTTTGGGATCGCTTAGTTTTTGATCGGTTGTTTGTTTTACGCGGTAAGAGCTATGATCGGGAGCTTCGGATGATCGGTGGAAGATAAGCCTGATCATGCTGAAAGAAGCGCTGGGGATGTGCTTGTTGATCTTCAAAAAGAATTATATTTATTTTGCGTAGTTAAGCTGATGTGCTTGTTGATCTTGAAAAAGAATTATATTTATTTTGCGTAGTTAAGCTGTTGGTTTTGTCCCTTGTTATCTGGGATGATGCAGTACCACTCTTGCCCTGTATAACTGTGTCATCTTTTCTATTACAGAAACCAAATTTTCACTTGTTGCACGTTTGCTAGGTGCTTTTCTCTTTAAAATGTCGGTATTTTGAAGTTCACATCACAGAATCTCAGAGTGTTCTGATATAAGGCCATAGGTTTTGGTGAGTGCGGAGCGAATTATGGGCAGTTTTGTTCAGTTTGTGCTTTGGGATGACGGGATTCCATCCCATGAGCTAGATTGTTTGTTGTGTTCTACTTCTATATTATTTGTAAATGAATTGTTTGTGGATGTTAGATATTAGCATTATGATTATTGTTCCCAAAGTTACATAATAATCTAGGTGTTGTTTTGGTTTGCTTGTTGGCCGTTTCATCCTATTGCTTGTTTTACGTGTGACATAAAGTGAGACAAAGTTGTTTTTCTGCAGAATGATTTGGCCTACCTTCAAAAGAAGAAGGAAGAAGAGAAGGTAAGATGTGATTTTTTTAAATTCAGATGGAAAGCTGAGTCATTGTTACTATCACTAATGGTGCAAATTGAACTCATGGTGAACTTGACTCTAATGTAGGCATTGAAGGAGCTTAAAGCCAAGGCTACGCAGAAGGGATCCCTTGGAGGATCTGGACTCAAGAAGAGTGGCAAGAAGTGAGGGTTGTCTCCAACAATGATTGGAATACAGGACATTAGACTTGGGCACTGTGATTACATCTGTATTGAACCTCGTTTAGGTCAAGTATGACCGTCCTGTGTCGTTCTACTTGTGTTTGTGCTTGTGTTTTAATGGAGACTAATCAGATCACTTAAAGCTGTGTGTCAGTTACGCTGCTTGTCCTTAATTATGGCATGGCATTGATTTCTGATTGTGCTTTAGCTGGCAACTGCTGATTATTGAATTGAACAATGTTCCTTTCGAATGTTTTAAATTGACATGCTTAGTAGGGCAATAAATGTATTCATCCTCGGTTGTGGTCGCTGTCTCTATTGAAATGCTGGTCTACGATAACTGCTTCGAGCTATGGCAAACGAAAAGCAAGAGACAGATTCACAGAGGAATCCGTTATGCCCTGCGTCTTGAGTCTTGGAACTCAAATTATTAAGTTGGCTCAGGAAATTAATCAGCTGCCATCATTTCCTTGTAAGGCGTCTTGGACCCTACCCTGTGTTGGCGGCATGCCAAGCGGCCTGAGCCTCATCGCGAGGATCAGGCGGGGAATGTTCCCAAATTTGGTTACAATTCCCCCGGTTTATCATTACCTTCTTTTTACCTTAGAAGGTTGACTCCAGGCAGGGGATGTTCCCAATTTGGTTACAATTTCCCCCGGTTTATCATTACCTTCTTTTTACCTTAGAAGGTTGACTCCGAGAGATAGGAAGCAATTTAAGGTCTTGCTTAGGATCTGAACTCAAATTATTAAGTTGGCTCAGGAAATTGGATGCCGGCACCCCAATTTACGATTTCATTCCTTTCTCCTGTTTCGCTAAATTACAAGTTACAAGCACCAAATCCGAAGATGAGCTTGCGATCTTTGGAAGGACAATGGGAAACTAAAATTATGAGGCAAAGCGTTCTTCTTTTTCAATGATAGAGGTACGGTTTCTCGGGGCTACATTGTGTATAAATTCCTTTTTCCTATGAAATTAGATGGAGCGATGAACCTTCTTTCTCGAACAAATCGTCCATCAGTGCATAAGAGGCTGCAGGAGTCTGCTTTAAACAGAATCAAGATGTGCGAGTGAATGTAGGTTTTTTAAGTCGCATGGATTTGGTTATGATACATTTAACCTGTCCTACCAAATATGAAAATTCGTTTCACGCAGCGGACAAATAAGAAACTTTCTTCATTGGGAACAATACACCATGTGAAAACCAACTCCTGGGGCATCCCTCTCCCTCTCTCTCGAAAATCTTCTCACGTTAACAAAGACAAAAAAGACAATGGTGCACTCGCACCCTAAATCCTCAGCCGGATTATTTCTGTTTGTACAAAACTACAAACGTAAGAATAAATTAAAACCATGTGAAGTTTACTCACATAAGATTGCATATCTGAGTCACAACACAAGAGCAATGATTTTGCATACTCGACCAAAAGATTTATGCTTCTGGCAATAAATAAAACTCGAGCTTTCGCTCACTCTACCAACTATTCCAACATCCACTACAAAATCAGCAGGATCTGCAACGGCTACTGGAAAACTCGAAACCACCAAAGTCGTTGCAAAAGATGCGCATGAGCCTCCTCCTTACCCGCCTCATTAACTTTCTGGTTTCTCTGTTTCCTCCTGTTCTGGGTCTTCTTCTTCTTCCTCTTTCTTCTCTTCCTCCTCCTCATCTTCTTCAGGGGGATCTGCTGGCAACGGAGGTGGTAATGGTGTTTTCATTGGGCTGAACTGCGGGAATATATCTGGTCTCCGTCCTGGCTTTGGTCTCTCCCATTCCTATCGTGACAAAAAAATATATATAAATATGCAAGAGATGAGCCAAACTCCAGATTTAAGCTATCATTGCAGTCAAGTCATTTGTCAAAAAAGGAAGGAATGAAAGAACTACATGTTCAATGATTATGCTCTATGACATAAAGGTAATGATGTTGGTATCTGTTTGTGTTGTGCTCTCCTGATTCCCACACCACATTCTTTGCAGTTAGGCTGTCTGAGTGAGGGTACAACTATCTAAACATTCACAATTCAACCAAACATTGCCTAGTCTATTGGTGCCCCGTGGTCCATAACCTTGCAAGGCGACTTAAATGTAGAGTCACATGTTCAGACCATACCCCACAGGTTAGAGCTTGAACTTGGGCTATCCATTAAGTTTCAACACGTGTGCAGACAACAATCAAACGCAAGTCATCATGCTGGAAGATTGAGCTAAGAATACAGAGAGCAAAAGCAAGAAGCATAAGCAGAGGCCGATTTCAACATATTACGCCATTAACATAATAAGCTGAGTCTCTTGTAGAGGAAACAAACATTGCCATTATCTCCACATTTTTATTCACTAACCCGATAGAAACTTTAAGATTTACCAAAATCATCAAGCAAGACCTAAATAGTATGCTCTAGCTCAATCTGCTGCATTTTACCGGCACATTTCCTCAAGAACTTAAGACAACGTTAAACAGAAGACTTTGGGCACATTACAGAGGTCTACCTTTGAATAGATCATGTACTTCTATTCTGAAACCTTTCAAATCACTCATTCACTTGGTAAATTAAACATTAAATTCTTCCCACACTCAAGAGAAGTGGTATCCACAAGCTCCAAGAACGATTAAAATATGGAGGGCCAAGTCATAGATGAATTCGACATCATGAAATCCAGCCAGGTGAATTTGCGGTTTTATTCACTTACTCATAGCCAAACTCTATGGATTGACTAATATTGGAGGGCAAAACAAAAAAATCGAGGACTAATTCGACATGACCAAATTCAGTCAGCAGAATTTGAGGTTTTCCTAAAGCGATTGCAAGCATCTATCAAAAAAATTAACCACATAGCCCATTAACAATCGCAAAAGGAAATTCCAAACAAACTTCTCAGGAACCTCCAGAGCGAGCACCAAAATCACCCACGCCCACATCAATTCGCACGCAAATCAAAGGACGAAGAACGGGAGGGGGCGGGACTCACGATCGGAAAATCGAGAGGAGAGCGGCGAGTCATCTTCTCTTCCTCCGGGGCCATCCTCACAATCTGACTCCGCGACCGCCGGTTACCGCCGCCGACCGAGGCCGCCGCCGCCGCTCCACGGGGAAACCTCAGGGCGGCCACGGGGAAAGAGCCCCGGACGACACAGCTCCGCCGACAACAAGCCGAGCCGGAAGGCTGAGCTCTCTCCAGCGGCGGCGGCGGCGGGGCTAGAGAAGGAATCGTCGGACGCGACGCCAGGAAGAGATTCAGCGACGGCGACGCCATCGGAACCGGCTCGGGAATCGCGGAATGCCTCCCGGCCTCGCTGCGGGAGTCGGCTACCGGCGAGTCGGGGCGAGTCGCGAGGTTTCTCCTTGTCGTGGCTCGGGGAGGAGGAGCGATTTATCCACCACCAACCGCCTCTTCTTAAACGACGATGAACCCCCCCCCCTCCTCTCTTCTTCTCGTCAACAGGTTTCTTCGTTTCTCGCTTTGCCCTTTGGGAATATTTGAAGGGACGTTGGAAGAAACGGGCCGATCCGTTGGGCTTCAAAAGCCCAATTCGAATGAAGCAGGCCCACTAACAACTTTTTGGCCTTCGGGTTTGGCGGATCCGAGAGCTCTCCAATCGCGGGAATCACTCTCGTCTAAGTCATATTTTATTCCTACTTTAACTCTCAGTTTCATACTTTTATTCTTTCTTCTTGTAGAACATGAGAGTCGAAAAGTCACACTGAAAATAAATTATTTTCACCCCAATCTCTCTAAGAAAGTGGGGATACGATCCCCCCACCTCTCTTCTCACATGGGAAGAGTGGTAGTCGAGACAAATTCCAGTCATTGATCACTCTTGTTCACGTGCTTCGATTTTAATTTGCCCTTTTTTCATCGCTCCTCATTTTTTGCAAGTTCAATGGCATGATATTGGAGTGGAATTATAGGTCGAGAGTGGTAAATAAGAAATTTGTATGATGAAAGAAACAAGAGACTTTGTAGTATTTGCCATATCGATTGTGAAATTATGTGGGACTATTGCCAACCGTTGCAAAAGTTTAAACTATCAGATGAATGTATAATTTATTTTTTAAGTATTCTAACATAAAAAAATATTGATGCATGTGGAAATGACTAATTGAGCTATAGCCCTTGTATTTGTGAGGGATCTAATCACAATCTTAATGGGTCATAAATATATTTGTTATATTGAGTGAATTATTTAAACATAATGTGTGCGTATTAAGTGGATCATAAAAAGTTTTACAACTTATTTAGTCACAGATTATGGCCGATCGGCACGCAAGGGTTCTCGTCGACTTAAACTGTTGCTATTTTGAGCGGCCACTCGTGCAAATTTCACGAGCGAAGATTCGCATCTCGATGGATTCTATGATTCGTCCCCAACAAATGTATTGAAGTGATACGAGGATCCAAATAAAGTCATCTATCTAGGAGCGACAATGGATATTCTCGGCGGTCCACCTGACGTCATTAGTGGATGATGGATTGTCGTCCACTCCACAATCGAAAAGGGGCAAAAGCTCCTGCGTCCTCTCCTCAGCCAGAGGAGACGAGGACGCTGATGCGATCCACACAACGCAAACATCCAAATCCCATTGCTTGTCATATAATATAAGAGAAAATAAATAAACAAAAAAAAAGCAAAATCGAAGTCCAGCCAATCAGAGCGTTATGAGTCTTTTTTTTTTTTTTTTTCTGAAGAACGATTGGAAATAAAATTAGGCTGATTATTATATTTATGCCACGATGATTTAGGTCTTTTTTTTTTATTCTTTTGCTATTTACCTCGACTTCCTCCTCGTCCTTTCTTTTTAATTTTATCTTTCCTTCTAAAAAATCGGTTCTTGCAACACCGAGTCAGCTTCCACACCGAAAACAACTCGCATTGGTTGAAGCGGAAAGCACGGTTTAAAACACTAAGGCCTCAAGAAGCACCACCACGCGATCCAAATAATCTCCTACGCGCCCGGCACGCGAGCTCATCTCATATCGGGCCGTTGGATCGTGTGGGTCTCGGTGGGAAGCGAATGATCCGACGGTCCGGACGGAGTGGGATCACAAACAATCGGGGACATGAGATTACGGCTGGGGTCCACTTAACGCCTCGCCACGTGTGAGGCACCCTTTGGTCCAAGTGGCGACCTCATTGACTGGTCGGTTCCGGTTATAAAAGCGGCCGCTTCGGTTGCGGACCTTCTTCACGCAGGCCTTGAGTTTCGTTCTCTGTTTCCCCTCTGCAATTAGCCACCCCACCCCTCGCAAAACAGAGGAAAGAGGGGGGCAAAAACAGAGGAAGAACCACCACACACTCAATCCTAGAGAGAGAGAGAGAGAGAGAGAGAGAGAGAGAGGGGTGCAGTGCTTTTCATTGTCAACTGGCTATCTTGATGAAGTTTTGTGAGAAGCAGTTGTTTTATCAGAGTGCTCTTTGATTGATCTCTGAATGCATCTCTTTCTTTCCTTTTTCGGTACCTTAAGATTGAGAGCTCTGGCATTACGAGCAGAGAAGTGATTCTAGTTGGTGAGAACGGGAAGAAAGGTTGCGAGTCTTGGAAAATAATATATAAGTTGGCAAAGATTTGGCACGAGGGGTTCTTCTTGTTTTTTTTTTAGGGGGGCTATATGTCTGAGAGTTGGGCTGGGAATGAGCAAAATATAATGGATTTCTGGCCGGAGTTTCTTGCGAGCAATTGGGGTAGAGAATTCGTGGCCGGTGGATGTGGCGGGGTCGCGGGTATTTTATCTGGCTATCCGCTTGATACTCTCCGGATTCGGCAGCAGCAGTCGAGGGCTGGCTCTGCCTTCGGCATCCTTCGCAGCATCATCGGCAATGAGGGGCCGGGTGCTCTTTATAGGGGCATGGGTGCACCCTTGGCTACTGTCACTTTTCAGGTCATCTTTTGTCTGGAAACTCTCTCTCACTCCTTTATCATGTAAACAATTCTTTCTGAGATCAAACTGTTACTGACTTCACTCCCTTGACATAAGATCTCTTGATATGTATGCGAAGCGTATTCTCAGATGTTGATAATCTAGACACAATACCTTATGAAAACATCGGTGCTGTTTTTCAACTGATAACGACTTGCCATTTTTACTCGAGTTAAGACAACTGAACTTGACTGATCCATGAAATCTGCAGAATGCCATGGCTTTTCAATCCTACGCTATCCTATCCCGCGCTTTTGGTGAGTCTGGGTCTTCCCAAGACCCTCCTTCCTACCAAGGAGTCGCTTTAGGAGGCATCGGCACCGGTGCCCTGCAAAGTCTGATGCTAACTCCCATTGAACTAGTTAAGATCCGCCTTCAGTTGCAGGACAGAGCCTGTGCTAATTCCCATGAGCTGTATAACCAACATAATGGACCGATGAGTGTTGCAAAAGCATATTTCAAAGAGAAGGATTAAGAGGTATGTACCGAGGCTTGACCATCACCGTACTTCGAGATGCGCCATCCCATGGGGTCTACTTCTGGACTTACGAATACATGAGAGAGAAGCTCCACCCTGGATGCAGAAAAGATGGTCAAGAGAGCTTTAGGACAATGATTACAGCGGGAGGCCTAGCAGGAGTCGCAAGTTGGATCTGTTGCTATCCCTTAGACGTTGTGAAGACAAGGCTGCAAGCTCAATCCCACCTCTCACCGATGCAATATAGTGGCATAGTCGATTGTCTGCGTAGAAGTGTGAAAGAGGAAGGATACGGCGTGCTCTGGCGAGGCCTAGGAACTGCTGTTGTCAGAGCTTTCTTTGTGAATGGTGCGATTTTCACTGCTTATGAACTCGCTCTCAGGTGCTTCTTTAATAACAAGAGTAGCATCAGCATCCAACAAGAGAGTGCAATCTGGGAAAACTAGCGGATGCTTCGGATTGTTGGCCATCACCACAGGCTATCTAGCTGCTAGCAAGTGTTACTTAAATATGTATAAAGGGATGAATCCCACATGATTGTACAGGATTACTTTCCCAGGATTGCAGTAAGATTACTCTTAGAGGATGAACTTCACATGGTTATTGCTATGTACCTTTCCATAGTAAAAAAATTATGAAAAGAGCCGAAAAAAGTATCAATGCCAATAATATGGCTTGTTTAGTTCCTTAAACTTAAAAGCCACGAATACCTATTGCATTAAACTATTAGTGCAACAGGATTCATGGTTTTCATGGAGCGCGATCTCATCACATCACGCCACATAAGCTTGTTGAGGTTTTGTCATATGCACACAGGCATGATGTGATGGGATCAGATGAAATCATAGCGCACTTATTATTGGATGTTAAAGTCATCTGTTTGATCGTTAAAAATGATATCTTTGTATTCATGTCTAAAAGCGGAATGAGCCAATGGATGTACAGCTGATTCTGTTGGCTATCATACATGATTTATGCAGTCGATCTAGCCAGACTTGCAATGCTGATATAGTGGTCTCCATTATAAGCCATTGGCACTAACTTTCGTGTGATGAGCTCAGCATTTCAAGAAATGGATGGTTTAATGCATGAGACCGGTTTGAGTAATACTGTAATAGTACAGTGCCTCCTCTATGTCCAACACTTGATCCATATGACTCATGTCCATTGTCTCCAACTCTTTCGTTCTCTTTGCTAATACTAACCCTCCTGCATCTACTCTCTCTGTTTCCTCCGTTTTCACAAACTCGGAACCAACTACTTTCTTCTTCTTCTTCTTCTGTGTCTTTCCTCTGTTTCCTTCCCCAAGTTGCTTGTTCTTGATAGGACTCTGATGGTTCACATGCTTCGTATCTGTCACTGCATGAATCTTCACCGTCCTTCACCTGCTCTTTGGCATCCTTCTGAATTTGGTCCTGCCTTTGTCAAAATCATACTCCCACTCATTGCAGAAATCAGCATAGAACTTTTTTCCATCTGAGGGTCTTTATCTCTGCTGCTGCCACAAGAAAATGGGCGGAATGCGGGTGGTGGGGGCAGCTTTTGGTAGCCTCCAAAGAAGAAAGACTTGAGATTCACGAGTCTGGTTGCAGAAGAAGTTCTTGGTTTTCTCAATGGGAGTCTCTTAGCAAGATTTCTACACAAAACTGGCGGATTTCTTCTTTTCGCCCATGTTTTTTTCAGTGTTTTATACCAGTGTAGTGATAAGAGAGAGAGCAGAGATATGAGATAACGACAGGAGAAGGTTTCTCAGGGTTACCTAAAGACAAAGGCAAGAGGAGTCTTTAAGAGATTTTTTGTTTTCTGGGCTTTCTTTTTCATCCCCACACAAGAATTCTGTCTGTTTGCTTTCTCAGTCTAAAAATGCGCCTTCTTAAATTGTTGGTGACTCTCTGATAAATTTTGATCAGAGTTCGTAGTACCACATTTATGAAGGCTCAAAGGCCTAAGCAGTACAGTCCACCAGACAGGACATTGCTTTAGTAAATCTCAGAGACGTTTTATTTCTTTGTTTGGCAAAAAAAAGAATGAAATTCAGTGGAAACAGGCTTGGGAGGTCTCCAGTGGTAATCGTAACATCTTTTGTGTTAGACTGCTGGTTTGCCTAAAGCTCAGTGGCATTGAGTAAGATGCAAAGATAAGGGCAAGAAGAGTTGGTAAAAAGCTAATTATACAAAAGCATTGTCTTTATCTTAAGCACATCCTACATACACATATTCGAGCACTTCAGTTGCTGGGATCCATTTTGGGACCCAACAGCAGAGATCAGGCGCTAATAACTCTCATTTTACCGATGACTTAGATGCTCTTTTACAGGTAGGTGCACCGTGACAGTTCTGCTTGACTACTCTTGATCGAAGTTTGTCAGGTTCAAAAGCTTCTGTACATGCTTTCAGGAATGGGAGATCTGTAAATGCTCACTAGTAAAAAGCGGAAGACCCAATGAATATTGTCAGAGAGGTACTGTTTGATTGATTTAGCATTTTTTGCTAACTCAGTGAATGCTGAGATTGATACTCTGCATTTGTCTAATGCATTTTCAGAATGGAGTAGCTAGTCCGAAGATGGAGTTTGTGATATAACTAGATGTTTTAATGCCTATATTTGCATGATTGGAAAACACAAAATTCTCATATGGTCATTTGGAAATATGTCGCAACTAGACCATTTGATTTTCCTTATCATGCATTTAGTGTTGGTGATTCTTACTAGATATTTGGAGCATGTGTCCTCCAAAATATAATAAGAACGCAAATGCACGTTTTTTTAGGTAATCGAATGAATGACCGTTCATTGTTCTTACATTTTTCGGGAGATAGACTTACCAGTCGAAGCAGCCCAACCTGGCAAAAAGCTAGATGATTTCATCACTAAATTGAATGCCATCCTTGCTCAGAAGGCTGCGGCATCCGTCAACTGCAAAACCACTTGGCCCATTTTCAAAAGCGTTTAAAGGATCACAATGTCTTAGTTTCTTTTTCTGGTTACTAGTTTCCTCCGAGATTACTCTTAGAGGATGAACTTCACATAGTTACAGCTGTACACCTTTCTACAGTTAAAAAGCATCGAGAGCACAAAAGAAGCAAGCCCTCAAACATGGTAACTAGCGTTTTTCGGCGCACCTTTATCTCAGTATAGCAGTAAGAACATACCCATCACCATGATTTGCCGTCACTTTTGGATTTACGCAACTTTTGAGAACCTTTGCAGTAAATTTGCAACCTAAGTGAAATAGCCAACAGAATGATACGGTACAAGTATGTTCACACAAGACATCGCAACATGGTTTTGATGTCACCCGCTATGCTTAAGTAAAATGGAATATTATTAGTTCATAAAGGTCTGAACCTCCAAGATGCATGCTTTAAACAGTTTGCAAGGATCACAAAATTGATCATCAATTGATTATTTGACAGTAAGCGCAGACAAGATTTCACCAGCAGCGTATTTGACCATCTCTGTACTGCATTGGAATCTGACTCTTTCATGAATTAATGCCTAGGAGAAATCAAGACAAAGCAGCCACAAGACGAGCAACGACAAAGATGGCACGTCAACGAACTACGAACCAACTCCTCTAAAGTGAGGAGGAGAATGTTATAAGATGTCTGCTGATGATACTAGCGTCTCATTCTTTCTACATGAAGATATAATCTATACCCTACGGATATATTTTGATCATATTTAAACGAAATTCTAAAATTTGTCACGAAAGTACAATTGAGTTTTAAAACTTATAAAAAGTGCAATTAATAAACTAACCGAAAATAGTGACGCAGCTTTTTAAATATTTTGTCTCTCCTACTATGGTGATGGCATGGCTAAAACATGACACACCAAATTAAAACGACATCGTTTTGGATTTAATTCTAATTTTTAACCAAAAGCTTAATTAAATAAAATATAAATATTTTAAAAAACACAAAAAAGTAGCTAAGGCAAGGGTAGATTCCTTTGCCGCCCCGCCCCCCATTGCTAGAAAGGGCTGGCAAGGGCTTGATGAGGATCAGCAAGGGTCGCTGGGTCCTTTGCCAAGGCCAGCAACTATCACTAACCTCAGGCAAGCGCTCAGCAACCCTCACCCAGTCGTGGTGGCCCTCAAACCCTCACCCAGTCGTGGTGGCCCTCAACGTGGTCTGGCAACCCTTGCCAAGGGCCACCATAGTTGGGCGGGGTTGCCACGCCCTCGCTTAGATCTAGGTGTGGGTGTGGTCGGTGAGGGTTGCCAACCCTGTCCAAGGCCCTGATAACCCCCATTGGCCTTTGCCGACCCTTCGTTAGTTTCGATAAACTTTATTTTCAAATTATTAAGTTAGATGATACGTGACAATTGATAAATATATCGATTTGTTAAAGGTGTACTAGTTTGTGGTATTTTGTGGTGTCGGTCAATTTAGTAGAAACTAAATGGCACATTTGTAACAAATGTACCTATTTTGGTGTGAATGCATCCGGATGCAGAAGTAGGTGCTCGCCCTATGACACCCAGAATGTCACCTGACATGTCATTCTTGTATTATTACTCTCTTTTAACATGCATAAGAGTAATTAAAAATTTATGAGTATTCTTTTAATAATTAAAGCCTTACAAATATAACCAACATACTTATGTTTTTTTTTTTTTTTATACCACGTATGAGTTCACAAGTTCATTACATCATAAGCAAAAGACAGAAGTTTGGGTAGGGGTAGGGAGGCCTATCTCCATATTATATTATACTATATTTCCAAAGTTCTACCTGTACAAATATCCAAACTAAAGTTATGGGTCGATAGCTCGTCCTCATCGTCTAGATCGAAGCCACTCAACGGACCAACAAACTTTCCATCAAGATTTCGGTACTAGGTGACGAATCAAAAGGAACCCACTTCGCAAAATCTCCTATATCAACCCATACCGTAGAACTACACTTGATATATATTATTCCAAACTATGATTCAAGCACGAAAGTTTCATAATACATAGGGACTCTATAGCATAAAGGTTGAAGTGTGTCCATTACATGTCTGAAAAATGAAAAGAATGAGTCAAAGTTTAGTAAATGAAATCAATAGTTTTATATTAGAAAAATCCTCTTACTACTTCACCTAGTATATACAAAATGAATGCATAATCATTTAATAGGTGTGATACAAACCCAAACAGACTTTACCTTCTATTTTCATTTACCACATAAATTGTTAACCAACAATATGTCCATCCAGATTCATGTATATGTGCACCATATTTCACACGAACAAACCATTTAAGCAATGTTTTTTTTTTTTTTTTGGGTAAAGTTTAAGCAATGTTTAGTTCTACACATAACAATATATTTTATTCATTAATATTTTTCTTCTCCCGAACTCTTTTAGGGCATCCAAACTACTTGGCATCTCAATTTCAAGGCTTCTCGTAAACTTTCATCACAGATATCCCTATCAAACAGATATCCCTATCAAAGGGGCAATATTGACTTCCGAGATATCTCGAAACACTTCTTGGGGCATCCCAACCATTGGCGCATTCTGCGAACTTCCACCGCAAGGTATCGTCAGTCACCTCTATACAAGTGATGGAATCACATTAATCTCATTTAAGCAATGATATACGTATACTCACAAGTATAGTACACATATCTCAACTCAATTCAATTTAATAATTAGTCAAATAACCGCATATGAAATAAGACATAATCATATTCTGGTCGTTGCAGTTTGAATATCCAAATGAGTACATTCTGAATCTGGACATTGAGTAGGTTTTACATATTAAAAGCTAATAAATCAAATGAGTATATACCAAGTTTGAACAAACAAGTACATTATGGTAGTAAAGTTTGAACAATCAAAATGATAAATTTTGGCTTTAAAAAAGCTTATGGAATAAAAGAATAAATTCAACAAGTGAGCTTGTGTTGTAGTGGCCCTGTTGTCCAGGTTGTTGTTCTAGCCTTCCTCCGAGTATAGGAAAATCCAAGTCCATTATTTCTTGTTGTGCTCATGGTGGAGCTTGCAGCTTGTTTTGCTCTTTATGACCCTTGTGATGTAGCCGGTTGTCCTAGCCCTCCTATAAGATATCGATCAAGATTAGTTAATTAAACCTGCTTACCTTCTGCTTCTTGGGTCAATCAATTCAATTATGAAATAATCGAGTTAATTCTTTAATTTTTTTTTAATTTTAAGTCCCAAATAAAATATGGAGAGCTCAATTTTAATGAAGATAACCAAAGGGAGGGAAAGAAAAAAGGCAGTATATCAACTTGGATTGATCAATTGAACTGGCTTACCTTTTGCTTCTTGGGTCAATCGATTCAATAAGGAGATAATTGAGTTAATTTTTGACTTTTTCAATCTTAAGTACTGAATAAAAGATGGAGAACTCGATTTTGATGAAGACGACTAAAGGGAGGAAAAGAAATAGGCGGTATATTGACTTGGACTAATTAATCGAAGTAGCTTACCTTTTGCTTCTTTGGTCAATTGATTCAACTTAGAGATAATCGAGTTAGTTCTTTGACTTTTTAACCTAAGTCTTGAATAAAAGATAGAAAACTCGATTTTGATGAAGACAACCAAAGGGAGGGAAAGAAAAAGGTGATATATTGACCTAGACTGTTCAATCAAATCGACTTATCTTCCACTTTTGGGTCAAACAATTCAATTAAGAGATAATTGAGTTAATTTTTTGACTTTTTTAATTTTAAGTCTCAGGTAAAGGATGAAGAGCTCGATTTTGATGAAGACAACCAAAGTGAGGGAAAGAAATAGGTGATATATTGACCTGGACCGATCAATTGAACCGGCTATACCCATCAAATTGGTGGGTCGGGTCGGGTATGGGTTGGGTCAAAAATGGTTCGACCCATATTTGACCCATTTTACCCGTTTTGACACGTATTCTTCTAGTGTAAATCTAGTAACCCATACTGACCCGACCCATATTGCTAAAACCCACTAATATTCTAGAAAAACCCGCGCTCACTTTAAGCTATATGCTAATTGGATAAAAATCTCAAATTAAATTAAAAAATAATAAATAAAATAAATAAAATGTTAAAAAACCTATAAATTAAAATATTTATGAAGAATTAAACTATGCACATGCTTCTCTTATTTAAAGTGAGCATACTATTGAACAACTGAAAACTGCAATGTGAAACATCCGCAAAGGCAAGAATGAAAATGGTCTTTCGCAAATCAGATTTATGCGAGCTTCATCAAATCTGGAATTGAAAGTAAACGCTTCTCTTAATAAGAATCTCGCTCGTTTAAAGAAAATAATTCTATAGCTATATCTGTAATTCAAACAAAACTGTCCACTCTCCTAGAAATCCTGGAAAGACAGATGAAAAGATGTAATGCTCAAAAACTTCTTCACATACAGTTATCACCCTTCCCTCCTTCCAGACTAAGTCGACTTCATACGGGTCAACCAAGTGCAAAACATGATCAAGTCCCAAATATGATGATTTAGAAAATTTTAAACCCGACACCAATTACAGTTCATCTTTTAACAATGAGATGAAGCTCTTCTTCTGATTAACGTATAACTTTTCATGGGAAGAAAATACTTACATATGCCTCCCCAACTTGCAAATCCCCATAAATCTTCTCCCCCTCCATGTCATAATGAAACAATGTAAAAATGTTCACATGGACTAATTAAACATAGTACAACTTGTTTATGGTTGGCCACCCCTAATCAGCTTCCTAAACTGTGAAAGCTTCTATAGATATTTGCAATTTACCAAGAAGTCAACTGCCATATCAGAAGAAAAACATGGTACAAGTACAGAGAAGGCACCTTATAACCAAAAAGCTCACAACATGCCCGTCGAAACACTAAAGTTCGGTCTGCAAAGATAGTCTTGTACCTATGCCATATTGTATCATCCATGAGGCAATGAATATGGAATATTGAGAACAAACGTATCATGTAACACAAACCTTTCTTCACGCTTCTCAAGTGTTGCAATTTGTTCTTTTAGCTGAGTTATCTTTTCAATATTTGGCAATCAACAGATTTTGCAGCATTGCCTACAATTTACATGTGCAACAACACAACAAGAACAAAAGAGCATTTAGTTATGCACCACCAAGCTATAGTTTTTCAAATAATGTAAAATCATTTACAAGCCTAAATCAAAACTCCATCATATGGAATGCAATAGGCACATGAATTTCATTATTATGTTGCATTAGCATTTAATGTTCGGATATATATATATGAGAACTTCCATAGACATTAACTCAACACATTGATCCTTAAGAACCTACAATATTGCAAGAACAAGACAAAAACCATTTTAACATGCTAGACTAAATCTGGAGACAAAAGAGATAATTTAATAGCGAACTTTATAAATAAAAGAAAGTACCTAATGCAAATAGTCTTGGAAGTCGACAATGAGAGACTCATCATCAAGATCTTCCTCAGGCGGAACTCCAAATAATCAATCTCTAGTGCATAGCTCGGCCTCCACATTTTTAGGCAAAAGGGAACTACGATATTTATTTAGGATGCATCCTCCAATGCGAAACGCTAACTCTGAGGCAATCACGTGCCATGAGAGATAACTCGGATATCGATGTAAATTAGCTTTCCAATAATCAAGGACATTGAGATGAGGGAATTTTTTCTATCAACCCGGGCTCTTCTAAATACAAATCCAATTGTGACTTAGTAGATTGCGAGCCAAAGTGTTCACTCTCAAATGCATCATACTCATCAAGATTGTCCCCAATATTTTCGACAATGTCCTCAACCAAAATGTTACCTCGACTAATTGAAAATGTAAAGCAATCATCTCTCGATGTAGAGGTCACATATTCATCAAAAAGCATATAAAGCTTTTCTCGAATGCTCCGTACAAATTCCACATGATCATCCATCTCCAACTTCAAATAGCAAAATTCTAATAAGTGTAGCTTATAGCAAGGATCTAATATAGCAGCAAAAGACAAGACAACACTATAACACTTCCAATATTTTTCAAACTTCTTTAGCATTGCCATGGCCATAGATCTAATAGCTACATCCTCACTTGCATTTATCAAACGAAGTTGAATCTGCCATACTCCATAGAAATATAAATTCGCCGCGGGATGTCTAACTTTGGAGAAAAGAGTAGAAATATCATAGGAAGGTTACAATGAGAATGCAATTTTCTTGACTCTAACCCAATCCTCAGGTGATGGACATGTAAGAAAGTTAGAATTAATTAGCTTCAAATGGAAAAATGCATGTTCAAAAACCAAAGCACCTTCAAGTATTAAGTACGTAGAGTTCCATTTAGTAGCCACATCTTGACGTACTTTTTTACCTGTCTTCAAGCAAGACTATGTTATACACTCAACAAATTTTGCTCTCCTCCTTGTGTAGCTCTCACATATTTGACAGATTCTCTAATATTTTGCAATGATCCATCAATCATCTTTAGACCTTCTTGGACAATAAGATTGAGAATGTGTGCACCACAACGTACATGAAAAACTTCCCATCACACAACAAAGAGGATCTCATAGTAGGTGTACTTTTCCAAATATCAACCATATTGTTATTGTATGATGCATTATCTAATGTGATACTGAAAATTTTCCTCTCAATGCCCCACTCTCTTAACAAAGTCAGCAATTTTTCCAATAAAATGGCGCCATTGTATGGTCAACCGGCTTCCCTTTTGCTTCTTGGGTTAATCGATTCAATTAGTAGATAATCGCGTTAATTCATTGACTTTTTTAATCTTAAGTCCCGAATAAAAGATGGAGAGCTTAATTTTGATGAAGGCTACTAAAGGGAAAGAAAAAAGGTAGAATATTGATCTGAACTGGTCAATTGAATCGACTTACCTTATGCTTCTTGAGTCAACCAATTCAACTAATAGATAATCAAATTAATTCTTTGACTTTTTAACCTTAAGTCTCAAATAAAAGATGGAGAGCTCAATTTTGATGAAGATGACCAAAGGGAGGGAAAGAAAAAGGCAATATATTAACTTTGATTGGTCAATTGAACATGTTCACCTTATGCTTTTTTTGGGTTAATCGATTAAACTAGTAGATAATCGAGTTAATTCTTTGACTTTCTAAATCTTAAATCCCAAATTAAAGGTGGAGAGTTCGATTTTGATGAATAGACCAAAGGGAGGGAAAGAAAAAGAGCATTATATTGACCTAGACCAGCTGACTTACCTTATGCTTCTTGGGTCCATCGATTCAATTAGGAGATAATTGAATTAATTTTTTTAACTTTTTTAATTTTGAAATCCCAAATAAAAGATGGAAAGAGGTGAGCTCACTGAAAAGTGGGCCCCCAATTGGACAGGTGGCAACCAATTGATGGAGAGAAATTTGGCCTACGTGACAGTTTGAGATTACCCAAAAAATTTTAGCTTGACATGACCCACAAATAAAACCTAGTTATATTATTTTGTAAATAAACTTTATACGTCTTTGAGCTTCTTGGCACTGCTCTTTGATAGATTCATCCAAGCGCAATAGACATTCGCTACCCAAATAAAAGGAAGAAAAACTATTTTGACATGCCGGTTTTATGCAAATTGCAATTATTATTTCATGGGTGCGATCGTATCAAGATTATTGTATTGGCTTTGACGAATTATCATTATTAGAGTATTGCCAGAGGGAGAGAATGAAAATGGGATCAATGGAGAGTCTGGTGACATATTTATGTCTTTCAATATGGAAGTTGGTAGTTAGTTGACAACTAGAATAACAAGACGCCTAACAACTTTGAAACTCAGTCGCTCTCAAGCAATGCTTACTTTAGTTGAATTACTCTCCATTTATGGAAAAATTAATTTTTAATTTCTATGGAATTCATTATTTTGATATCTATAATTACTAAATTCTTTAGCTTTACCTAGCTTTGTGTGCTCTCCATGAGAATAGCTCGTGACCATGATCAATCATATAACCAATTGTAGGCAATTTTTCTTCCAAGTAAGAAGACTAAAAACAAATGTCCAATATTAATTATCTCTAAGTACAATTAGGAGTTCAGCACTTGTTACGAAATGATCGATTTGAACCATAATCATTAAATTTACCTTAGCGTCTCTTGTGCACCAATGCCATGTAACTCTCTTATGGTAACTTGCATAGCACGACCTTATTAGAGTTTCCATCATTATGCGAACTAATACACGTGTATAAAGAAAGGTAAGCATAGTATTACTGGACAAATAGGCAAAAGATAAATGAATTGGACTATATATCAATAATTACAATCAATAGATTTTTTGTGTGCAGATTGATGACTTTATGTTGCAACCTTTTCATAGAAACAGTAACTTTCGTTGTGACCGATAATTACCGATAGTAAGTAGCACGGATTCTTTTGATTTTGAGAGCAATGCGACATGGGAATCCCCATGTTAACCTGATGTTGTGCATAATGAAGTTCTGGAATTGGCTAAAATGAGAAAACAAGCCAACCATTATCAATCAGGCCAAGGAACTTGTATCCTCGTGCATTGTTTTTCTTGCGTAATCAATATATCATGGTTGGGAAAATTGTTAGAAAAGTCATAAATCCATTGCATTAGTGTTAATTTAGTTCTATCCTTTTTAATTATGCCAATTTAGCCTTAAATCTCTTGACTTAGTGCCAATTTAGGGTGCGTTTGGTTGTGTTTTGTTTAAAAATTGTTCCAGGAAAGAAATAAAAAAAAAGTGTTTCGTTCCTGGGAACAATTTTTGAACAAAAAACGCGTTTGGTAAACTTGTTAGGGAACAAAAAAATAAATAGAAACACGTTTGGTAAATTTGTATAATTTTTTTATTTCTTTTATTTTTTTTAATATTTTTATTTTATTTTTCTATTTTCTTATTTATTTTTCCTTTTTTTTTTTTTTTTCTTCTTTGGTCGGTGGCCGGCCTCGGCCATGGCCCAAGAACCGGCCGGCGAGGGCCGGCGGCCTCGCCCAGCCACGGCGAGGCTCGTCGGCCCGGCGAGGCCGAGCCCGGCCGTGGCCGGGCGAGGCTCGGCCGCCTTGGCCGGGCGAGCTTGAGCTCGCCCGATCCCGGCAAGGTCGAGCTCGCCCCGGCCGGCGAGGCTCGGCCTCGCCGGGCCACCGCCAAGCGACGCCGACAGCGGTGGCCGGGGCAAGGCCGAGCCTCGCCGGGCAGGCGAGCTCGGCCTCGCCGGCCCTGGCGAGCTCGGCTTCGCCGGATTTGGGCGAGCTCGAGCTCGAGCTCACCCGGCCCGAGCCTCGCTCGGCCTCGCCGGGGCCGGCGAGCCTCACCATGGAATGGGTGAGGCCGCCGGCCCTCGTCGGCCGTCGCGACCATGGCCAAGGCCGGCCAAAGAAAAAGAAAGAAAAAAAAAAAGAAAGAAAAAAAGAAAAAAGAGAAGTATTTAGATTTTGTTTGTAAAACAAAAAACAACTTTTTGTGTTTTTGTTTACATTTTTTTTGTTTTAGGAGCAAAAGAACAAAAAGTAAACGCACACAAACGCGTTTCATTCCTTTTTGTTTCAGTGAACAAAAACAGAAATTTACTCTTCGGGAATAGAAATAGGGTGCCAAACGCACTTAGTCATTTCGACCAATTTTGGTCGGATATTACCGACGTGGACAACGGTTGGCTTACATGACTCCATGAATGTTGACGTGAATAATTTTTTTAATAATATTTTAATATTCTTTAATTTTTTGTTATTTTTGATGATTTTTTTCTTTCTTTTCTTTTTTTCCTTTCTTCTTCCTTTTGCCAATGATGGGCCATGGGGCAGGCTAGCCTCTCCTAATTGTTATATTTTCTATTTGTTTTGCAAAAATATAATATTTTTGGAAAATATTTTTAGGAAGCCATTTTCTAGCAAACTAACAATATTTTCTAGTGTTTGGTTGAAACCTAAAATACACTATAAAATATTTTCTTGCCATTTGGTATTTGATTTGATTTTTTGAGAAAAATAATCAAAAAATTCAACTTTTTTATTATTTTTCTTTTCTGTTTTTTCTTCTTCCTTGGCCAATCATCGGTCACATGCAAGCTCAAGTCTTGCCACAAGCATACGAGGCTTGAGCTCACCAAATTTCGGTGAGATTGAGCTTGCTCGAAGTCACTAGAACCTTGTCAAACTCTGAAAACCTCAGGTGAGGCTTAAGCATCCTTAGCTTGCTGTATCTAATAAGACTTGAGCTCACCCATTGCTGGTGGTGGACCATAGTCGTGGCTGGCAATCAGGTGAAGAAGAAGCAAATAAAAGAAAGAAAATAAAATACAAAAATAAAAGGAAAAGATGTTTTGTGAAAGAAAGTTCTTGGTCTAGAGATGAAAGAAAGAGAATGGAAAATATTGGAAAATATTTTTCTCACTTTTGAATTTTTTTTTTCCATTGGCAGAAAATGTTTCTCTTAACTAGTTTATTTTCCGAGAACTAAATATCGGAAAATTTGGAAAACAACTTCCTAAAAAGTATTTTTCGTAAAAAAAATGGAGCCTAAGAATGCAAACCTTTTCCAGATGAATTTGTAATAATTTATACAATAGATGTCATAGTAAGTAACCATTCCACCATTGGCCATGATGTATTTTTTTTCACAAATATCGTAATTTTAAAATCCAGTGTTGAGTTTATTACTTGATCGACCGACATATTGGCATGTTCCTCTTTCATTTTGAAGAGTAACTTTTGATTATAGGAAAGCGTTATCTTCAATGGATGAGAAAGCTCTAAGGGGCAATTGACATCAAGCGGTATCATCGGCTATAGGACGGTTGATGTGAACCATAATGACTAACTCGGCCGATGGCCCTCTTGTCGAAGGTTGGCGAGTAGCACTTATGAGCTCAATGACGTGTTAACAAGGTGTAACTCTTTCACGAACCGGACAACTTTTGAAAGTAAAAATTGATGCGAACCATAATTTCACTGTAGGGATCGGTTTTCTCGAACCCAATTGTCAAGTCTCCGAGATAAAATGGTAATTAGAGTGAAGTAATTATTCAGGGACACGTCTCATGACCCTACTTGTCATGATTTGACCAAGCATTATTAGCATCATCAAGATCTTAGCGGCCCCGCCCCGCTCCCTCCGAACCAGGAGATCCGAATCCCCTCACCTGGGCCGAAAAAGCCCATTAACAACAACAAACGAACGAGCCCGAAGTCCACGAAGAACGCGCCCTTGCCAATTTTTTCGGTCAGAGCAGTTAAAGATACGAAAAGGAGAGATTCAAAACGACAAACACTCACCCATCAAAACGACGCGTCGCGCCCGTCCCCACCATGTGGGACGGTTCCGCCCCTCAGCACCCCCTTCAAAAAATTTCAAACGACGGCCACGCAAAAAAAAAGCGGTGGGGACCACCCCCGCAAAAACGCCGTCGCACTACCCCGCTCACGCTCTCTTCCCAACCGATCGGACAGCGACAGACAGCCGTGGCACGTGCACGCGCCCCGAGCCGCACGTGCCAGCCCTGCACCCCTCTCACCTCTCTCTCTCTCTCTCTCTCTCTAACTTCAAAATTCGAAAATTGAAGCAGAAGGGCATCATCCTCTCCATCATCAATCTTGCCAAGTCGTCGTTTTTACTCCTCCTCGCATTGCTCTCTCTCTCTCTCTCTACTCTCTCTCACTACTTTCTCTCTCTCTACTTTCTCTCACTATTCACTCCAATGGTGGCAGCCTCGTTGCTCCCCGTAAAGGCAAAAGGCGAGAGCGCGACCACCAGCAGGACGGCACCTTCCATGTGAAAAAGATCTTTCACTGCATTTAACTCCCCATATCTCTCTCACTCTCTCTCTCTCTCTCTCTAGCTCCCTCACCTTCTCTCTCTCTCTCTAAAACCTCCACTTTCTCGAGAGGGCGAGGGCTTCGCGAGCTCCTTTCGATCGGGAATCGCGGGACGACGGCGGGCGGGGGCGGCGATTCCCGTTGCCGGCGGCAGCGGATTGGGGGGCGGTTGTTGGAGCTGAGGTGATTTTTCTTGGGTTTTGTTGCGGAGGGAGAGAGAGATGAGTACAATGGGGAGGCAGGTGCAGAGATCTGGTGCGACGGCGGTGCACCACCAGCGGCAGTACTCGGACAACTTCTTCGAGAGCTCGTCCAACGGGAGGTGGCTCCAGTCCGCGGGCCTCCAGCACCTGCAGTCCTCCTCCAATCCGTCCGGTCCTCCTCCTCCTCCTCTTCAGGTAACTCCTTATCGATTTCGTCTCCGTCTGGTTTGCCGGATCGAATGCTGTGGCTGGAATCGAAGGGAAGTGGAGAGGGAAGTCCGGAATTGAATTTGTCGGCGTAGATGGATGAGGGCGATTGCGATGACCTCGGGTCTTTGGATCTCGATAGATCCGGCTCTAGTTTGTGACTGGGGCGGCTGTTTTTTTGACGATGCTTATGGTTTTAAAGTTATGGGAGCTACCTTTAGTGATTAAGGACGTTTGTATATGTATGTATTGTGTTGTATGGAATGGGATATCGCGATGACCAAGGGTGTCTCTAGTGGTTTTGATTCTCCCAAGGAAAAGGGAAAATTAAGAGTGGGGTTATTGAAGAATTGAGTTCATTTCAAGACGCATTTGGTGGCATGACGATTTTGTTTTCTTCTTTCCTTGATGAATACTTGATTTTTCGAATTCAAGTTGGGAGCATTCCTCGAAGTGCTAGTGTAATGGTGAAGAAGAAAATATTCAATTGTTGTTTTTATCTGGGAAAGCGATAGCATTTGCAGCTTGTGGTTTTGGAAGAGCTCTCTTTAGTTGGAGGATCACGTGCAATTGTGTGGACTTAGATTATTCATGCCTTTCACTTTGCTTTTGGCTTTGCAACTTGATTAGGACTTTGGTTACTATGGTGGCGGCGGTGGAGGCCAGGGATCACGAATGTATCGGAATGCCCAGAGGAGCTATAATGGAGGGAATGAGTTCTACATGGAGCCTTTAACACCTCCCACAAATACAAGGTCATCAAACCAGAGAAAGAATGGGGAGGATTCCCCAAGTGAGTTCAGTCCTGGGCTCCTAGATCTACACTCTTTTGATACCGAACTTCTTCCTGAGGTGGGCTTTTCATCTTATGAAGAAATCTTGCACTTTATTGGGGGCTTTGATATTTGCTTAAGACTTTAGTTACATCTTGCATTATTAGTCATTACAATAAGTTCAAGGTACTCTTCTCTAGGATATCTGCTTGTAACCTGCTTTTACATTGTACTAGTAGAAATTGCTTGACTATTGAGAGAAGAATGGTTGCTTTGACATCCAACCTGTCTGAAATACCAATCCATTTATCTCAGATGTGGTGCCATAATGATGTAAAACATTTTGAACTAGGAGATTATATTGGGAAGACTATCATTTCACTTCAACAATTTTATTGTGTGTCTATCATTGGAACAGCTGCCAGTTTCTAGCCTCCAGGATGGCCCTTCTATATATCATCCTCGTGGTAGAAGCTTTGATGATTCTGAACCATACATGCGAAACAACAAACAGGCTGGGAGAGCTCGTGCCCCACCTGAGAATAACCTGTTGAAAAGTTTTGCTGCAGACAAGGACAAAACTAGTTCTGTTGCAAAGATCAAAGTTGTGGTATGTTCTCCAACTCCTTTATCTATTTCATCTGTTTGAAGCCAAACCAATTTCTAATACCTGTCAATTAGCCAATGGCTTATTTTGAGTTGACAATGTTCATATTTGCTTTTCTAGTCTAAAGCACTGTTCTTTCTTGTTCTTCTTCTTCTTCTTCTTCTTTTTCATTCCAATCTGAGTAAGTCTCTTTGGCTTCAGTGCTTATAATATCTCTTTCCTACACGCAGGTGCGAAAGAGGCCACTTAACAAGAAGGAATTGGCTAAAAATGAAGAAGACATAGTAGAGACACATTCTAATGCCCTTACGGTCCATGAGACTAAACTCAAGGTGATTGTTACTGCTTATTAGATACACAAGTAATATTACATGTTCAAACCATGAACACATTGTAATTGAAGTTCACATCTTCAATGACTATATAAGTGGGTGATGGTGATTCCTTTTCTTTTGTTTCTTCTCTTTTCCCGGTTTTTTTTTTTTTTTTTTTTTGGAGGTGGGAAAAGAGGGGGGGGAGGGGGAAGAGGTTGTCATTCATCTTTTCATGTGTATATTCTTCTTCATTTTCAGCCTTTGACTGAAACACAGCCGTCATTTTGCTGAGAACTGACCTTATTGGATTATATGTTCAGGTTGACTTGACTGAGTACGTGGAAAAACATGAATTTGTTTTTGATGCTGTACTAAATGAGGAGGTGTCAAATGATGAAGTGAGTACAGGTCATTGTTGAAGTACTACCAAGAGATACCGATGAAATCGCTTCTTAGATTGCAATCTTTCGCTTATGCTCTCTGGTTTTCTATTTTGGTTATGCAGGTTTACCATGAGACTGTGGAGCCTATAGTTCCTATAATTTTTCAACGAACTAAGGCTACTTGCTTTGCATATGGACAGACAGGTAAACCGTGGTTTTGGACATCTTAATGGACTTGGTCACGTTCCAGTCACATGCTGCATTCCATTCAAGAAATCACTTATTTCTGCTTTTCACCATATGAATGTACTGAGAGTACAACAAGTTTCTCTAATTCACCTATCTTTTCATCAGAATTGTTGTCATGTGTTGCTTCCCTTGTTCATTTGCTGAGAGAATGTGCATCTTGCTATTTGTTGTCATTCAAGAGCATTTTGGTTTCCCTCTAGAATTTGGATATAACTCAACTGTAGATAAAAGGTATTCTGATTTGTTATACTTGTGAAATTTATGTGTTAAGAGTGGTAGAACTCAATTGTAGGTAATACCTGAATACCTGAGTGTTATTTGTGTAATTCTCACTGTATCTTGTTTATGTCATATTTTCTTCAGGAAGTGGAAAAACTTACACTATGAAACCATTGCCCCTTAAAGCATCACGTGACATTTTGAGGTTGATGAACCACACTTACCGCAACCAAGGCTTTCAACTATTTTTCAGCTTCTTTGAAATATATGGAGGAAAACTATATGATCTTCTGAGCGATCGGAAGTAAGCTGCATAGGTTTTCTGATTATATATCTGGCATTTCTGGCCTAAAAATATACTAGAGTTTAAAAGCTTTTATTATACATTTGCAGGAAACTCTGCATGAGAGAGGATGGCAAGCAGCAAGTATGCATTGTAGGTTTACAGGAGTATAGGGTCTCTGATGTGGAGACAATTAAAGAACTAATTGAGAAAGGCAGTGCAACTAGAAGTACTGGCACAACTGGTGCCAATGAAGAATCGTCCCGATCTCATGCCATACTTCAGCTTGCCATCAAGAGGTCAATTGATGGCAGCGAGTCAAAGCCTCCCGTCTTGTGGGCAAGCTCTCCTTCATTGATCTTGCAGGAAGTGAACGTGGTGCCGATACTACCGACAATGACAAACAGACAAGGTAATTTACCCTCTGTTTCATGCTACATGTTAAGATGTTCTCTCTTTTAGACAATTATTATCAAGTCATTGAGTGTGTATGGACACAGAAAAGTGACAAAACTATTCTATCACATTAAAAAAATATTTGTGATATTCAGATGGTATGAAATGATGATTGCATAGAAGTTGATATTTAAATACTTGGACTTATTCGTTAGAGGTGCTAGCTAACAATCTGAAGTTACATTCACAGAACCTAATTCAGTGGGAATGGTGGTTGTCTGACTTCGACATATTTAGGTTGATGGGTTGCATGTGTTTGGTCTGTAATTTCTGTATCCTGTGGAATTGACTCTGCTCATGAAATATATGGGTTACTCATCGAAGTGATTTACAGTCACCAATGGAAAAGTGCTATTGTTATTTTCTTGTCCATGCTATATAGAGATAAAAAATACCACCTGTTTATAACACTATCCATCTGCCAATTCGTGGATAACTTTTCTGATGTTATAGTTGTACTAGAGAATGCTGTTCCATTTTGTTGTTGTATTGACTGCTTTATATGTGTGAGCAGAATGGAAGGTGCAGAAATCAATAAGAGCCTACTTGCACTCAAGGAATGCATTAGAGCTCTGGACAATGACCAGGGTCATATTCCTTTCAGAGGCAGCAAATTAACTGAAGTTCTCAGGGATTCCTTCGTCGGCAACTCTCGCACTGTCATGATATCCTGCATTTCTCCAAGTTCTGGTTCTTGTGAGCATACTCTCAATACCTTAAGATATGCTGACAGGTAAAATATCCGAGCAGAGAATTGCGGCTTGTAAAGGTTATGTGGTTGTTTTCAATTGATTATAGCTTCCTACAAATTGTTCTCCAGGGTGAAGAGCCTCTCAAAAGGAAACAATCCGAAGAAGGATGTACTATCTTCAACTACGAATCTAAAAGAATCAACTACCTTACCTTTGCCATCTGTTGCATCAAATGCTTCCAACTTTGAGGAAGATATAACCACCTCGTGGCCAGAACAAACAGGTGGAGATGATTATGATGTGTCGGAAGAGTTTTATGAACCAGAAAGAACACAGTGGAAGAGGAACAATGTGAAACTTGACTCTTTGAATCGTGCTGCTCCAGAAGAAAAATTACAGAAACCTAGTTTTGCCCAGACAAAGTGGAAGGACCAGCAGAGATCAGATGCTAATAACTCTCATTTTGGTGATGATTTAGATGCTCTTTTACAGGTAAGTGTGCTGTGACAGTTATGCTTGACTACTCTTAATGGAAGTTTGTCAGATTCAAAAGCTTCTGTATGTGCTTTCAGGAAGAGGAAGATCTGGTAAATGCTCACCGAAAACAAGTGGAAGACACAATGAATATTGTCAGAGAGGTATTATTTGATTGATTTAGCAATTTTTGATAGCTCAGTGAATGCTGAGATTGATACTCACTGCATTTGCCTGATGCACTTTAAGCATGGAGTAGCTAGTCCAAAGATGGAGTTTGTGATGCAACCAGATGTTTTAATGCCTTTGATTCCATTATTGGAAGGCACAATATTCTCATATGGTCATTTGGAATTATGTCTCAATTTCCACCATCTGATTTTCCTTATCATGCATGCACTGTTGGTGATTTTGTTAAATTTATGGAGCATGTACCCTCCTATATATATTAAGTACGCCAATGAATGGTTAATTTAATATATCAAATGAATGGCCATTGACTATTATTACTTTTTCAGGAGATGGACTTACTAGTTGAAGCAGACCAACCTGGTAATCAGCTAGATGATTACGTCACTAAACTGAATTCCCTCCTTGCCCAGAAGGCTGCAGGCATTCGTCAACTGCAAACCCGCTTGGCCCATTTTCAAAAGCGTTTAAAGGATCACAATGTCTTAGTTTCTTCATCTGGTTACTAGTTTCCTGAGGAAATTACCAGCCCATTGTTCCTTCCAAGTTACATAAGGCAGGATATTGGCTCAACCAATGGTTTGGTCATCCAATGTTTGGTCAATGTACTCAGAATGTGGGTAGGAAGTTGGGAGACCTTTTCTTTTACTGGTCTCTCCTGCAGCTCATTGCTGCCCGGATTGGATTTCTGTATCTCTGATTTTCTTCAACCAGATTCAAGGTTGGAGCATCTTTCAGGGTTAAGCATTTGATAATTCTGTATCTCTGATTTACAGGGAGTTTGAGCATGTCCTAATGTACTCGAGGTATGGCCTGCTCTGTAAAGAATATCAGTTCTCTTATTTGATTATCAAATGATTTTTTTGTAGCATTCACACATTGATTTGAGAGAACTGTATATCGATGCCAATGATATGGCTTGTTTAGCATTCATTCGGTTCCTTAAAAACCATGAAGATCTATTGCAGTAAATGTCAAGTGCCAGGTATGCATATAACAAAACCTCAACAAGCTTATGTGGTGAGATGTGATGAGGATCAGATGAAAATATAGAGCGCTTGTTATCAGATGTCAGATTCATCGGTTTGATCGTCACAAAATGATGCCTGTTTCATGTCTTGGAGCTGAATGAGCCAAAGGACTTGCTGCTGATTCTATTGATTATAGCGCACGATTTATGCAGTCAATTAGCCCGACTCGCAATGCTAAAACGATGGTCTCATATAATTGTTAGCCATCGGCACTTGCTTTCGTGGTGAGCTCAGCAGTTCAAGAATTGGATGCTTTAAGTGCATGGAACAGGCTTGATAACCTTTTTGTCCAAGAACGAACTCGCCATTTCATGCCGAGTTCATCCTTTTGCATTACAAGTTACTAACCACGTTGAAAAGTGACTAGGGTAAATGGAGAATTCACGTTCTACCATCATGGGTTTTCTAAACTTACTATTTTATATAAGATTTACCAACACAAATTTAAAAATTACCAACTTTTTAAGCATGATTGTCTGAAATTCCAAAGATGCCTCGAAAGCTAGAAGATCGCATAGGCCACAAGGGAGAAACTTCTTTTCTAGCGTAGATGACAGATTGAAGCAATCAAATTTGGAATGAGTAAAGATCTAAGAGTGCCACATGACAAACCAAATTGCAAGGGTCGCAAATCCCACATTCAAATGACAAGATAAAACCCAAAAAGAAAAAGAAGAAGGCTAAATCAAAATCCTATGCACAAGAAAGGAGAGGGCCAATCATGATATAACGAGCCAATCTAAAACCTGACGGACCCGAGTCTCTTTTTGGATTTGGTGGTGCGAAGAGAGGGTTGTTGTTGTGGAGTGGGAGAGAAATCAGAGTACATGTCCGTGAAGAACTTGTCGACAATCTCCACATAGACAGGGCTCTTGAGACGGGAGTAATAGTGCAGCGCCTCCTCTATGTCCAGAACATGATCCACATCGCTCACGTCCATCATCTCCAGCTCTTTCATTCTCTTTGCCAGCACTAACCCGGCTGCATTCGACCTCTCTGTTTCCTCTGTTTCCGCAGACTTGGAACCCAACACTTTCTTCTTCTTCTTCTTGTCTATCTTTTCTCTATCTCCTTCCACTTCTTGTTGCTTGTTCTCGACAGGACTCTGGTGATTCACATGCTTCGTAGCTGTGTCACTGCATGAATCTTCACCATCCTTCACCTGCACTTTGGCATCCTTCTGAATTCTGGTCCTGCCTTTGTCAAGATCACACCCCCACTCGTTGCAGAAATCAGCATAAAACTTTTCTATCTGGGTGTCTTTCTGTCTGCTGCTGCCACAAGAAAATGGGTGGAAAGAGGGTGGCTTGGGCAGCTTTTGGTAGCCTCCGAAGAAGAAAGACTTGAGATTTACGAGGGTCTCGTTGAAGAACTTCTTGGTCTTCTCAATGGAGTCTCTTAGCAACATTTTCTACACCGGACTGGTCGGTTTCTTCTTTTTGCTTCTGTTCTTTTCAGTGTTTTATATGAGTATGGTGATCAGGGAGAGGACAGAGATGAGAGAAGACGACAGAGGAAAATTTCTCGGGGTTACTTGGAGACAGAAGCAATAGGAGTCTTTAAGAGATTTTTGGTTTTCTGGGCTCTCTTTTTTGTCCCCACACGAGAATTTTGTCTGTTTGCTTTCTCATTCTCTGTGTCTAGAAAAAATGCCCCTTCTTAAATTGTTGGTGACCGTCTGATCAATCTGATGAGAGATCACAGTACCGCATTTATGAAGGCTTAAAGGCCTAAGTGGTACAGGCCACCAAGCAGAAGATTGCTTTAGTAAATGTTATGGGCACTGTATTATATTTTAGCAAAAGATACAAGAAATTTAATGTTAAAGATGCTTGGGAGGTCTCCGGCAGTAATCATAACATCTTTTGTTTTTGACCGCTGGTTTGTCTAAAGCTCGGTGGCATTGATGAAGATGCAAAGGTAAAGGCAAGAGGTGGTAAAAGCTAATTATACAAAAGCATTGTCTTTATCTTAAATAAATACACGCATACTCACTGAATGAATACATGAATTCCAGCACTTCATTGCTGGGATCCATTTTTTTGGACCCAAAAACCTACTCACTGAATGGTCATCATCAAGAATTGAATAGGCCTGTCTTTTGCTGATATGGTTACTTGGCCCTAGGGACAGCCTTGAAGTTAATGAGTTACAAGTCGAGCAATGGAATGCTTCCAAGATATAGATATGATCTTTCATCTACAAAACAACACGAGGCATGAGATGGTCATCAGGTAGGAAAATTCAGTTGCTGGATATAATTTAAGTTCTTACTCCTTCAGGCTAAATAATTATGAGGAGGTTGTGATAAATTCCAGAACAAGAACCTCTTGGGACTCGGTGGCAAGAATTGGCATTATATTACTTAGTTGCTGCCGTCTAAGCAGCAGCACTGAAAGTGAAAATTACTGCACTTTATCGTAATGAAGGTCCATGAACCCTAGTTGGGACCAAATCCTAGTCGATTTGAGGATAAACCCATTATTAACGTCATGCATAATGGTCACTTTCTCATCAGTTGCCATGCTGAAAGTTCTCTAACTCGGGCTAGCATGTCATCGTGACAGGCTGCAGAATTATGTAAACAATGATCTTGAGACATCTCTTTGAAGTTAGACATGAAAGTTGCATGCAATCATGTCAAGTGATCAAATTTGTATCTTAAACCTTTCTCATAGTGAAATTATTTTGCTAGCCAGACCTAATTTTTTTTTTTGGTCGAATAGCCAGACCTAGGTTGCGTAGACCCAATTTATTAATTACAGTTGTTTAGGATAGCTTTATGTGAATCCCATATGACCCAACAGCGCCGGACGAAGTTCATGCTTGAATCAAGCTTTCTTGGATTAGATGGCACGGCTTTGATCTTGTGCCAAAGAAAAAGGCCATTGCAGTACATGGGCTATTAATGCTAGCCTTTAATGAGGAAGCAAGAAAACCCAGAGAGAACACTGAACTGACTGATATCTGCAACCGAACACAGCGAAGCCTTTATTTATTCTGCGGTCATTTCACCTCAACAGCATTACTTTTCCTTTCCAGGCTTCAGAGAATGCACGTGCAGTGATGGACACACCACTTTCTCGTTCATTTGTGTTCACTATTGCTAAGTAAACGCTTTGCGTTTACATTTGCCCTCTCTGACATCAGATGATAAGCACAAGAAGCGAAGTAAGGTAGGGTTTATGCAATAAATGCTTAAAATACATATTCTGACAAGCTTTGCTGCCGCAAGTCCATCCACTAGAGCCAGCCTATTATCTCTAGCATAACATGGCTCTTGGAGGAAGTTGCAAGATGGCCAAAGAGAACGTTTATATTTTTCTCCGCAAATTAAAGTGCAAATGAAGAACGAGGCAGAGCGACCAAAAGTTGCATGGTGCTAGCCTTAATGATATATTAGACAATCTCAATCCTCAGTAGTAAATCATACCGGGGTTGGAAAGTTCCTTACAGCTACATCAGTGGCTCCTTGACTACATTGGCTTCATGTTTTGAGAGGAGAAAGAAAGAGCTTCTCTACTCTATTTAACGAAACAAATTAATTATCTGTGACTATAATCAGTGTGAGAGATCCATTGCCACTGGTATCTTCTTTCCATTGCATCATCCAAGAGTTGCCAAAGTCACTGGCAGAATCATGTCGTAGCAGCCAAAACCCAACAGGCACAAGATATCCGGAGTATATGCTATGTACACAATCGACTCAAGACAGCATTTGAAAAGTAGGCAGCAGCATGTCATTTATTCTTATGACCACCTCTGCTCTTGTTGAACTTGAAAAACTGATGTAGCAACCTATGAACTTCACCATAGTTGTTTGTCCTTGGGACGAGACTGTCCTTGATCCATTTTGGGAGCCTGTCAGTTGGGCATGGATTACTTCTTCTCAAGGGATCCGATGCATATCGTTTGTCAACCAACAAAATTGCTGCATAGTCATCTGCATGTCGGATGGCTCTACCTAAAATATGGTGAACAAAGAAGTAGAGTCAGTTCTGGATAGAATTTCTCAGAGTTGTATACGCAAACAAAAGAGGTTAGCCTTTCCCATCACCAACTAAAACCGGGATTGGTATGATTCTTCAAAAGAATTTGCTAAAGGGGGCAATGTGAAGCAGTGCAACTTCATCGAGGACAAGAAAATGCAAGCAGAATCATCTTATAGGGTCTCTGGCATAGAGTCACAGACATAAAACAGGACCTTCTGATAAGCACAATAGAATCTGGAATGAAGATGAATATTATCTGAATATCTATAATACTGAAATAATATCTTTGACGTTAATGAAGAATACAGTCCATAAAACTTCTTCAATCTAGAAATACAATAAAGGACCATGAAGCTTGCTTAGACATCATTGCAGTTCAGCAATTGAGCAATTTTTAGAAGAAAGAGGAGTTAGAACATACCAATTGATTGATTTATAGCTTTGAAACAAAGATTTTCATAGTACTCTTTTCCTCTGTGGCCACAGCTTCTCAGAATGTTGAATCCAGCTTGAACATCTCCCACGTAAAGCTCATCATTGGACAAGCTGAGATTTGAAATAGCATTGCCATCTCCTAGACCCTCAATATGTTTCACCCTCTCCATTAATTCTATGTCGGATGGGTTAGGGTAAGGCAACCCAACCATAACAATGCATCTACCCATCCCATCACTGAAGTTGATGCCCTCTGATACCTTTCCACCAACTATGGCGAAGAAAAGTGCACCATTTTGAGGAGCTGCATCTACTGAATTGCACTGAGCTAAATTGTTAATACTCTCCTTGTATTTTTGGAGAACCGATTCTACATCTGTGTTTTTCCTAGGTTCCTAAATACGCACTTTTTTCTTCTGCATCCTGTCGAGAATGCCAGAAACCTTCCATGCATTATAGACCTTTTCTTCATATTCAAACGAAGAGAAGAATACGACAATTCCTTCAGGAACTACAGAGATCAAATTGCAGAGTAATAGCCCCAGCTCCTCTATCTGAAAATTAGAAGCAATCAACACAGTTTTTAACAGCAGCCACTAAGAGCACCTTCCAGGAATAAAGCAGTCAGATAACTGCAAAGAGACTGGAAATTCCTAAGCACCATGATATTTTTGCTAACTCAGGACAAAGTTCGAAAATCACTGATTTATTAGGCAACAGGAGTATGACAACAGTACATCCTATCCTTCAACTAATTGACGGAGATACTTAGATCACTAGCACATGAAACCAATTTCATTGTGAACGACCGATGGAAAACATTCTATCCTTACCGTGGCCAAGGAGCTTCTTGTGCTGTAGCTGAAATCCAAGACCCGACCAGAAGGGCCACGAGAGACTGCAACTGGTAAAATGCTTTCTGGAGGAACAATATGACTGCAAAGAAAAGAAGTCCAACATCTCCGAGGATAACCATGGAAACAGGCGTTCTCTTGTTTCTTCTATAGGTTGCAAAGTTCCTCCAGCCAATATGACAGCATGGGCCTGATCTGCAATCTACAAAGGTAATAAGTTTAGCTTTGTGGCATCTAAATATTCACCAGGAAAATCTTTTTTTGTACAAGTATTCACCAGGAAAATCAGGCATTCAAAGCTAGCAATTCAAAGCAGACCTCAGAGAATATCTTCTCTCCAGTGAGCATCACAAATTTGATATATCCACCTTGTCGCCCAGAGAGTGTTTTTTAGCCTTGACACAATTATCCTTCCATCAGCGTTCTTATTGGTAAGAGATAGTAACATATCTGCAAATGCTCGGAAATTGGATAAAGTGCTCATATCCTCTCCACAAGATGCACTATCATTGAAGGTGGAGCTTGCTTGCAGAGTTGCCATTCTATTGCCATACCCACAGACCTAGGATAATATATCAATAAAATATGAGAAAATCTACTAGGGAACAAGGAAAAAGAAAGGCACCAAGAAAGCAAAACAAGAAGCTAGGGACTAAATTTTTACCTTGTGAATGATATTGCTTTCCTTCAAATAATGCTGCAACTTAACGAAGTTTATGTTGTCTATATTTAGAGTGAATAGGAAATCATTGATGGCCATAGAAGAAGCGATGGTAATTTTTCCTGCAGGAAGATTATCCGCATTATCGGGTGTATCCAAATTATCTCTATTCTTCTCATTTAGAGCTCCCATGAAAGCCCGAGTAATGACCATTAGTGTTTGATATATCTCCGATTGCCAGGTCCCAGGAGATTGAAGAATCTTTCTAGGTACATCTCTAGATGGCAATGCACATCCTCCAGCTGTAAAAGACAATAAACTGAGTAAATTAAGTTGCTATGCAGGTAAAAGAAAACTATGAAAGCTTCCCATGAAAAGAGTTCCATTGAGGCTATTTTGGCTTCGCTATTAGATGTCTATTCTATGTTTAGATATGCAAGTTGCTGATCTCCACATATGCATACTAATAAGCAAGGCCGTTCGTCAACCTATCACTAATAAAGCAAGGTTGATTGTTGCCTTAAGGTTGATAAGAAGATGACAGTCAATCTATGTAGAAACAATGAACTTTTAGTCATGATCTGGAGGTACAACAAGAACCTATGTCGAGTAATTTGAAGTTGCGGAGTAACAGCCAGGGTTCTTTTTTTACTCACCTGCGACAAGGTTACTTTTGCATCATACATGCTGATGAGTGAATCAGCCAAATTGTGAGCCTCGTCTATAATAACAACATTATTCTTCAAGTTTAGTCCAAGAGACTCTCGAGAAGATTTTGATAGAAGAGACTGATATGGGAGAACCACGAGATCAGCAGCAGGGACCATGCTTCTGGCACCATAATATGGACAAGTCCCCAGAGAACTTCCATTGGGCATCCAGAAACTGCCTTTGTCCGCCTCACTCTTCCTGCACCTAAGTTCTGAAATGTTATAAAACAAGCAATGTCGTGGTTCAGCGTGCTGGAATAGTTTATGCTACATTGAAATAACAGCTGAAAAGAAACGGACTAACAACAGAAGTGATGGCTCTCAAACTTTGGGAAACTATGGTCAAAGAAATTCTGGCTTTTGACAACTGTAGCTTTTGGAAAGATGATGTAAAAGATTCAAAGCTTAGCAGGAAATATGCAGACTTTTTTCTTCCTTCTTGTAGAATCTCAAGATGTGCAATGCAGCTAATTGATGGATGAGCTAGATCCAAAGACATCAATATGAGAAAAAGAAAGTACAAAACCGTACAGACAAATGATACCTTGATTTTAGAGACATCATTTTTCTTTTTCTTTTGAAGCTCCAAGCAGCGTTCATTGATACGAGTAGAGTTCCCGAGTTTTAGAACCTCTGAAAGATCCTCCATCAGATAAGCATACGGTATGAAGCACAAAATGGTCTATTCTATATATTATCATGCTAAGTACCTTCATTGATGCAGAAGTTCTTCCTGGAGCCTAAGCACACAGCGTTTATCTCATCTGCAAAAGCAGTCTTTCTAAGCTCTTTTACAAACTGTGAGAGTTGAGAATGCGTCCGACTACAAAAGTAAATCTTAAGACCCTCTTCCTCCTCCTCATCAGAACCTTTTGCTGCTTCATCCTCATCACTTGAGGAACTAACAGAAACCCCACCAACCTTTCTCTTTGATCTACACCACTAATGCTCTCTTCCTCTTCACTCTCATATTCCTCCAACAAAAACTCGTCATCATTTGATTCCACTGCACCTTTCCCACTTTGCATTTTCTCACACCTTTTCATGGTCTGAAATCTTTCCTTCTCAGCACTCTCAGAGATAAACTCTCCAGAGCATTCACCATTCCCTCTCTTACCATCTCTGGAAAGTAAGTCTCTGTTACTTTCTCCCTTCCGTCTTTCACCTTTTTTGCCGAATCCTACTCCAAATTTCTCTTTCTTCTTATCCTCTCCTTGGTTTTCCGTACTGTGGACAAAATTTCTCATCCAGTCAGGTTCATCGTCTGAACCAGGATTGGACACAGACTCTGCTCCATTTTTATCAGATCCGACTTTAACTTTGGACTTCTGCTTCTCTTTCTGATCGACTAGCCACTGCAATGCACTACAAATGATGCTTAAGGTTTTACCAGTTCCTATGAGCACCAAAAAAATTCTTATCAGCAACCCAAAACTGTTAGCAGAAAATGAAGTTAGAGAAGATAGTATTAGACTCTTAAGTATCACTACCTCACAGACATAGGCAAGTAAATTCCTGAACACACCCATCAAAAGAACATAAGTGCCGCCGTCTAACCTAACTAAACTAGCTGCAGATTAATTTTAAACAGATGAAAGAAAAAAGTTAATAAAAGAACGTAAAAATAAGATCTTGACAGGGCTTTCAGATATTACATCTCGTACACAGGAAACATGTGAACATTGCAAACGCGTCCAGGCCAACTACACTAGAAAGGTGAAGAATCAGCATTCCTTTCCTAATCGATGAAAGGGGTAAGAGGTAAGTGAAACAACATTTCACAAAACAATCAGCTCATCGCGAGGTCTATCCGCAATCGCAAAATCAAAGATCATCACAACAACCTCAGCTCACGCCTGAATTCCTCGCCCAAACAACGAATCACGCCGTCGCTCGCAATCAAACATCGACCGAGACGAGGAAAACATCGCGCCAGTTCCAATCCGAGCGGCTCGCACGAACAAACCGCGAGTAACGCACGCTCGAAGTTGAAGATCGCAGAATGAGGAGGCCTAGAGAGAGAGAGAGAGAGAGAGATTGAGAGAGAGACCTGTGGGGCTCTCGAGCATGGAGATGCCGCCCCGCTCGAGGGGAAGAGTAGAGAGCGCTCATGAAATCGACCTGAATCGAGTAAGGCTCGTACGGGAATGCCGGAAACCTCCCATCTCCTCCTCCCTTCTTTCGCATCTCCTCCGCCTCCGCCGGCTGCTCAGCTCCGCCGCCGGCGAACTCATCGATCCTCGGCGGCGACGGCGCGAGCCCGATATCCCCGCGACGGTGACAGAATCGCGCGCTTTGGAGGTCTTTCTTTTCTTTTTTAAAGATTTTTTAAAGAGACGTCGTCTCTTCCCGCCAGAGCGAGAGCGGGCCCATCAAGCTTTAAATGGGCTAGACTCGAGCCCAAAACACGAATGGGCTTACTCGCGGCCCATTTTCAGGCCCATTTCTGCTCAATCTCTCCCGCTCCCATGGCCCAGCTCGGCGATCGATGCAAACCTAAAGACCTCTCCACTTTCGCTCGAGGAGATATAAACCTCCTTCGCCCGCCGCTCTTCGCCAGACAGATTAGGGTTTCTCCTTCGTCCTCCTCCTCGTCGGCGCCATGGTGAGCTCTCTCTCTCTCTAGCTTGAGCATGGAGTGAGATCTGTCTCGGCTAATGGCGAATCACTGAGAAAGCGAACGCTGCGGATGCTTTGTCTTTGCAGGGTAAGGGAACGGGAGCTTCGGTAAGCGAAGGAACAAGACGCACACGCTGTGCGTGAGGTGTGGGCGGCGCAGCTTCCACCTCCAGAAGAGCCGCTGCGGTGCCTGCGGCTTCCCCTCCGCCCGCAAGAGGAAGTGTATGTACCCGTCGTATTCCCGTCTCTTTAGAATTTGATCGGAGCAAATGGCGGCGCGCGCTTGCGATCGGTGTTTGCATTTTTCCTTTCGTCATGTGGAGCTTCATTAGTATGCGTAGAGCACGAGCTGTATCTGGTCTTGATTAGTTGCTTATCGATGTATGGGGAGACGAGGAGGGAGGAGGGAGATTCAAATGTGAGGTACCGAGGAGAGAATCAGTCCGGCGATTGAGTTGATTCGTTGCGCGAATTATCTGGTTCTTCGTGCGTATAGGCTTATTGTAGTTTGCTTGCAAGGTCGAAGGAACATTTGGTGGGTGGAGCTGTGTAAGTTGAATTTACGGTCGAGAGTTTGTAGGTGTGTATGAGTAGAGACCTTGTCATAATCATAGTTGTATGAAAAGTTAAAGTGATCGAAAAATCAGTAAAACATCAGTGCAAAGAGAGAATAAGTATGAAATTATTGGTTTCCTTTACGGCGAATGGATTATCTCAGAACTTTTTGTATGCACTGTGGTAGTCAAGAACTGTCTCAACTGAGAGTGTGTTACGCTATTGTGTTGCTTCATTGTAGTTCTATTCTCATCTCTGACTTCCATATGTAGAAATCTTGCTTCACCTTGATGTATTCTCCCATTCCTGGGGTGGGAGAAGAACAAAAGGAATTGACTTTCAGCTGGGTTTTGCACAAATAAAAGAGAGATTGTGCTCTGAAAATGGTTCTCTGAGAAGGAAATTATGAATATAAAAATCATCATGTACAAATTCTTCGACCTAGGTTAGGTTCTGTTGTTTGCTTTAAGACCCTGCTCTCGCTTTCTCTTTCCACCATACAAGTTGTGAGCTTGTGATGAGGTTACTTATTGTTTACTTCCTTGCAATAGCATATGGTACGTGCAAATCTTCTTTTCTCACCTTGAGTTGTGTTTAATCGCTATTTTTAGATAACTGGAGTGTGAAGGCAATCCGAAGGAAGACCACAGGAACTGGTAGGATGAGGTATCTCCGCAATGTTCCTCGCAGGTTCAAGAGTGGTTTCAGAGAAGGTAATTGGCTTCACTCTTACGATATTTGATTGTCTTTGCAGATTATGTTTCTTTTTGCACTTGGGTGGAATTTTTTTGGTTTTTTTGCTGATTTATGGAGCTGATGGTTGTGATGCAGGTACTGAAGCTGCACCAAGGAAGCATGCAGGAGCAGCTACTGCTTAATTATTGTGATCATTTTGGGGCAAAATCATGTTATTTTGAAGGATTTAGTCATTCATATCTGGGCGCAGGAAACTTTTTGGCTTATATAGTTGCCCCTTTAATTTGCTTTGTTTTTGTTTCATCTACTGTGGCATTGTTTACAATTTTGAATGAGCAGAGATTAAGCCTACTGTTTTTCTAGAACTCAATTTAATGTTTCTTCAGTTAGGTTCTTATTATCATATTCATCTTCCTGTGCAAATGAATAGGATATCGAAATCAAAATACTAGTGTGACAGTTTAACCCAATGTTTGGTTTTTTGCAAGAATTGTGACATTGAAATCGGTAAGTGGGCCGTCTCTCATTCAACAGATGACATGCGGTATTGGCGAATGCCCTTTGGTTCGGATTGTCACTAGTAAATATGTATTATTTTGGAAGATATAGTTTTAGGGTTTAGGTAAGGGCCATTAAAATTCACAACCACCAACCCGATCCAGTGCTTGGTGGTGCCCCTTGTTACGGTGCACCGCATGTTGCACTTGGAGGGTATTAGGTTTTGCTAGGAGGGTGATAACAAGGTTGTGTCGTGTAATGAAAGAAAGATGCATTGAGAGATAATCGATGACCTTGATCTCTTAGCTTCTTCTTACCCAGGTGGCTTATGCAATATCGTTTTTAATGGCGGTTTTACTTGTGTTCGATAAGAGGCTAGCGTTTATCAAATTGTCCATTACTCAAAAGATGTGTAGGGTTTATGATTTTTTTTTTCTCCGGTTGCATATCCTGTACTAGAAACTCGTCGCAGAAACATAGGCTTGACCACGGTTGCCTTGAGATATAATTGATTTGCGCGAGTGCTACTTCAGCATTGTTCCCCATTCTCTGTCGACGGGACCATAGCTTGGTCCATTCATGTTTCCGAGCACGAATTTGCTTGGTCATCACCGTCTTGAACTATGATAGAGTTCTTAAGGCCCACCATCGTGGGCCCGAGAGCACATGTCTGATCGACCTTTTAAGAGACTTGATCATGGAGACGAGTTTTTTTTTTTTTTTTTTTGGTCGATAATCATGGAGACGAATTGAAAGATATCCATTTAAGTCCAGAGGGCAATTCGAGGATAACGACACTGGAAAACTTCGTGAGCACAACCCAACCGCAAGTTCTTATGTGTTGAATACATTTGATCCCACCCTGTACGACACTAGCATAACAGCTAAACTTATGCATAGAGTTTGAAGACAAATAAATTATAGTGGTCCAACAAAAAATTATTCTTCGACCAAAAAAAATAAAAATTCAAGATGCTCTAGTTGCAAATGCAGTCCTAAACTTGTTAATTTGACCAATTTAATTTTAAAATTTTTAATTATTTGTCAATTTTATCGGAAATCATCAATGACTTCAACAGTTTCAAAATTTTTTCCCTTTTTTCTTTTTTTTTTCCCCTTATTTCCCTCCATTGGTCACCCATAGGTGAGGCTTGGCGAGGGTTGCGTTGAGCAACTGGGGGTGAGGGTTGCCCTCACCGATCACCCTATGATTGATGAGGGCATCATATCCATTGCCAAGACTTAGCGACCAACGAAAGATATATGAAAACGAAAAGAAAAGAAATGAAATATAGAAGAATCCAAAACATTTTAAAAGAATTCGTAACAATGTGATTTTCGGCAAAATTAACAAATTATCAAAAGGTTTATGACTATATTGATCAAATTAAAATGTATTGGCTGTTGTACAATATGTTTAAGATCTTTTAGATAATCTTCATAAAGGTCCAATCATGTTACACTGTTGGGTTGCTAGCAAACAGATAACTTGGTCTTCTCTAACACTTGAAAACGACTTGAAAATGAGAATGCAGCAAAAAATTGAAAAGCACCCAAAGAATATTACCCATCACAACAAATTTGAGTACGACCGTCGTTAATGCTTGAATCCACTTTTCTAAAATCGTAGTTGAGATGGGACCAGGGCTTCAATCTATAGAAAGTCACGTTTTGAGTGTGTTCGGTCACATGTAATCCATAGAATATGTTCTCCAGCTAATACCGTGTACCAAAATAATGCTAGAATATGATAAGATGCCCATCACTTAGTCCTAATATATTTCTTTCGGTCAATGGAAAAAGTGCCGTAAGTTGAGTTGCTATCGATCATGGAATAAAAGACAGGTTGGGACAAATCCTAATCTTTTAATTGCGTCAATAAAATAAGATAGACAGATACCAGAATCGGACATATGAGATGAGCCCTAAACCCCTCGTTCTTTGCGTGAAGACCAAATGTGCTATTATTTGTCTTTCATTTAGCTCTAATTTATGTACATCGCATAATAGAAACATCGCCATAACTCATTGCCTTCTAATAAATATGATGTTTTCTAGATCAAATAGTAAATATACACTACAATATATGAAGTTTCGTATTATAAATGTATATTTTGCCTCTAAATTAGGGCATTACAAGTTCTTTTTATCTCACTTGAGTAAAGTTCTTACATTCGTCTTCCTTCCAATTGGTACGAAACTATCATTTAATCATAAAAATATGTTTCTTATTAAACATATACATAAAAACACGGGTGAGATGACTTGTACTTATGTTTATTTTTGTGCAATAAATCTTAATTGACAATTTCGTGAAATGTAGATCATTTGACTAGGATGCTTGTTAGAGTGTTGGTATGATTCATATTTTGTTTTTAAAAAAATTTCCTTTCTTTAGCAATGTTTAAAAATATGATTTCTTTATCTCAATGTTGAACGTTCGAGATCATTTAAAATTTTCGTAACTTTTTAAACTTAAAATAGTGTTGTTTTCGATATCCAAAATTTTTCAGAGAAAAGGTGAAAAAATTGTTGTTTTTTAGTGAAAATTCCATTTTTTTTCCCTCTCAAAATAAGCTGCCGACTTTGATGAAATGTCGACAAGAAAAAAATATCTTTCCACGTGATAGAAGAATGGTTTAATTCGGCGCACTGGGATCCAAATCGTACGGGTTGTCTTGTCAGAGAACGAAGTACGTTCCTCCACGTGGACGTGGTCCATCCCTGCCCCAACCTTTTCCTCTTCCAGACAAGGCTTTAACGACATTCAACGTGATGGAATCTTCGACATGCAAACGCCGCCGTTTTTCCCGTGAGTGCATCAACTGTCCATCTCTTTTGTCCCACATTTCGATCCCCTCTATTTCGCAAAACATAAATTATTTAATTTTTTTAAAAATAATCACTTATATCATCTATAAAAATAAAAAAAATATATTTCATCATTCATAAAAATATTTACATATAAATGATTATTGACAATGCAAATATTTTATAATAACTAATTAATTTTAAATAAAATAAATATCATTTTTTATTTTATTTTTAACGAAATAAACGGACCTTTAATTACGCTTTTATGCGTAACTCCAATTTTTTTTTTCTAATTACCAAGTTGTTGACATCGCATATGCGCACAACAACGTTAACATATTAATGAAAAACATTTTTGTTGCTATTATAGGTTAGATCAAAATTGTAAATTCGAACTCTCTCCAAATTTGATGGACTTTATTTTTCAATAGGCAAAAATGCTTGGGGTAAGAACTAGGAGTGAGCGGTTTCAGAGTCCTTATAGGTTCCACTTGGAACTTGGAATCTACTTGTCAAAATCCAAAACTCTAACCCATTAAGTTACATGATCATAGGATCCAATAAGTTTTTTTTTTTGGGTTTCATTTTTAGTTAAACAAAACGAAAATGAATGCAACAATAATGAACAAGCTGAACATGTTTGGCTTCTTAAAAATGATTGAACAGTGGCAAAAGAACTTCTTAAAAGAAACATATGGAAACCCTATTGATTGTCAATTTCACATTTTTTAGCATTTGGATAATCATTCATCTATGAATTCTCCATGGTTATTTCATTCATCCCACATTCTTTTAAGAAAAACCATAAGTATGTTGTAGCCATAATCATGAAAAAAGCAAAGGAAAAAGAACGAAGATGAATCTCGGTCCTTGGAAACTATCCAAATATTTTATTTAGAAAATACTTGCTCGGGGAAGAATGATAAAGCAATGGGAAGACAAAACAAATTTTACTCTTTAACTTGGTGGGTATCTCACTAAATTACATAACAACTTATGGGAAATGAACTCGAATTCATATTTTGTTTGTCTTTACAAAGAGCTCACTAAATTGATCCACAAATATGCACGATTCAATTAAACAATTGGATGGAGTCCATTAGGGTTATGTTTTGTGAATTCGATGATAGATATCCCATAAGAACCAAAACGCATTGGTAAAAGGCACAAAGAAAAGAAAAAGGTAAAAGAAAAGCAAAAGGGAAAAAGAAAAGCAAAAGGCGTAAATACTTTTAGGTTTAGGAATCTGGTCCAATTTTGGTTTCGGTTCCTATAAGAAGTGAGAACTGAACCGGAACCATTGGTTCTAGAAAAAAGGAACCAAGTACCAAAATCTCCTCCATAGAAATGAGAAGAGAACTAGGCTGTAGATTTGGTTCGGTTCCCAATTCTACACAGGAATCATGCTTAGCCTAATAAGAATAATACAAGTGTCAATTTATTTTTTGTTCACTTGAGAGTTACAAATTTGAAAAATTAATTACTTAAGTATCATTTTCCAATTTGCTCCACTGGAAAAGCCGATGTGCAGTTGGAAAATATTATTTTAATAAATTTAAATATTTATTATTATTATTATTTTTCTTTAGGCTAGTGAGGGTCATCGGCGATCCTCGTTGGCCACAAAATCCTCATTGACTGTGAAGTCCTTGGGTGAGGTGCTGGGGCCTTGTCAATTGTCGGTGAGGGTTCTCATCGCCTTGCTCTCGCTACGAAGGCTTTGGCCAATGATGTCGAGGCCTTGCTTGTAGCAGGCGAGATCATGAGGACCCTCACTTGCGGTTGCCCAAAGTCGACAAGGCCTCGATGGCCTCACCTAGGGCTACGGTGGTCGAAGGTGAGGCGGGCAAGGGTTTAATGGTCGAGAGGGTTGTTAGTGACCCTCGTTGGTCTTAAAGAAAAAAAGCAATAAAATTAAAAAAATTTAAAAAATCAACATAGGACATTTGGTTGGAAATGGTACTGAAGTAAATAATTTTGCTTCGATGTGGCATTTAAGTGAGTAAAATTTTTTTTAGAGCTTAATTAAGCATTGTAAGAAAGTTTTGACATTCCTATTAATAGAGAATGCGTTCCTCCCCTTGACGCATGCCACTAACCAAACCGAAGAAACAACTTTCGTTCAACTTAAGTTTTCCAAGTTTTGATGTTTTACTAAAAACAGAAAAATATTATAAATAATAAGATTCAACTCCGGCGGGGCTACATCGCTGCAGCACGGAACCCACTTCTTTTCTCTTTTTTATATACTTACCACCATAAATTATTCCCCCATTTTCTCTCTCTCTCTCTCACTAGCTTTTCAGTTCTCACTCAGTCCACACCAAACACAACCTGCCATGTTTTCCCCATCAACTTTTGTAATTTCCGCTTTCCTTAGCCAACAGAGAAGTTAAGCAAAACCCCGGGGCAACCTCGGACTCATCGAGCTCCCCGGCCCCGATGTCGTCCTCGCCGCCGCCGGCTCCCGCTCCCGGCGGCGCCGGGCGGCTCCAACACCACTTCGCCGCTGCTCCCCCCACCGCCGGCGGCGACGACCAACTCCACCTCTCCCCCGCCTCCCCCTCCGCCGGCGGCGACCGGGCCGGTGCCTCCGAATGGGTTGCCGCCGGGGCGCTGGCGGGGCTGATAGTGGGGATTGGGATTGGGGGCCTGATCGTGCTGGTTGGGGTCGGCATTTTCGTGATTTTCTACCGGAGGAGGAAGAGGAGGAGGCTTGAGCTGGGGAATTACCCTATTCAGGGGCCTAAAGGTGAGTTTTTATTCTTGAATGCGAGCTTTCGAAGTTCGTCATTTGTTCTTCATTTATGGTCGGTCGGCTAGCTAGAAATGAACTTGGGTTCTGAAATGAGGATTAGTCATCAGGGTTTTGAACTCGCTAAGACTTTGCTAGAGGCTGAAAAATTGGAACTCTTGTTGTTTTCGAGACCCTGAGTTGTGAATCCTGCGCGTTGATTGTGTGGATTGCTTATATGCTTCCACGATTTCATTTAAGCTAAATTCGCTTAAAGTTGCTGTAAATTTTGGGAGTGCTACTTGCGTGTCTCTCTGAATGTATCGATGCCAATTGCTCGATCTTTTCTCTCTAATATCTTTATGTGTTTCAGGATAATTTGATGCCAATTGCTTTTCGGGTTATGATTTTTTTCAATGCATATAAGAAGTTGGGTTAAAAGTACATAACGTTCCTTGCAGATGACCCTCCTGCTAGCCCAGCTCAGCCTTTTCAACCCAATGTTGCTCCATCAATTGACAAAGTTACAAATTGGCCAAAGCCTACTCCTCCGCCTCGAATTTTGTCAAGTCACCAAGGTCCGACTTCTTCTGAACAATTCTCAACAACAGATATGGGTTCAGCAAGACCTTGATGCTATCTCCGGCATGGCATTAATTCTTTCTCAGAGTACATTCACGTATGAAGAGCTAAAAATAGCAACAGATGGTTTCTCCAATGTCAACCTACTCGGGCAAGGTGGTTTTGGCTATGTTCATAAGGGAATGCTTTCGTGGGAAAGTAGTTGCAATCAAGCAGTTAAAAGCTGGAAGTGGACAAGGGAGAGAGAATTTCAAGCAGAGGTTGACATCATCAGCCGCATCCATCACAGACACCTTGTTTCCCTTGTTGGTTACTGCATTTCTGGTGCTCAGAGAATTCTTGTATATGAGTTTGTTCCAAATGGCACGCTGGAATTTCATTTGCACGGTGAGTATGCCTTCAGAGGTATAGATGTATTCTTTCATCTGATGATGCCGTTCTAATATCAATTGCATCTCTCTCTCTCTCTCTCTCTGTTACCTTCTTTCCAAGATCACACTTGAACTTTTCTTCTTATATATGGATTCTAGCTACCATACAACTTTGATATTCTATGGTTATTGCCTTTTTGAAGTGCTGTTAGAGTAGTGAGACCTGTTTATAAACTCCTTCATTGTGGAATAAGGGATTCATATATCATAGCTGTTTATCTAGCAGCAAAATCCCTTAACATGGAAAGAAGAGGAAGAGGTTTTTTTTTTTTTTTTTTTGGGGAGGGGGGGGGGGTGGGTGGGTGGGGATTGGACAACAGACCCTAACATTGCAGCCAGCTAACACTTTTGTAGCAATGCCATAATAATCAAATGGCTTGATCACCACTATGCATAGGCAACAGAGGATGTTTGGTTATTTTGGAGCTGAAAAGCTAATTGAGAATGTTATAGTTGTTATAACTAGCAAATGTTGTTGCAGGGAAGGATCGCCCAACTATGGCTTGGCCTAGGAGAATGAAGATTGCTTTAGGTTCTGCAAGGGGGCTGGCATATTTGCATGAGGACTGTAAGTAGAGTCTTTTTACATTTTCACTACCATAAGTTTTGCGGTTTCATCTTTATTGTATTCACTTCTCAGGTAATCCCAAAATTATTCACCGTGACATCAAGGCTTCTAATATTCTTCTAGACGTCAATTTTGAGGCAAGGGTATGATGTGCGATTGCTTAATCATTACACATGATATATTGGTCATCTGGGCTGTTTATTGAATTCACTGCCATTATATAGTTAGTTATTAAGTTATAAGTTACTTCATTTTTCAAAAGCATTTTGCATCTCTCCTACATCCTCTGTATAAGCCAAAGATTAGAGAAACGGCAAAAGATCTTAGGGCTGCAAAGTTGATTTCTTGATGAAATCATTAGGGAACCAACTTTTCGTTTGCAGCTATTTTTGGAGTTGTGATGAACTCTACAATCCATAATTTAATATTGTCGTGTGAAACTAGTTGGATGCGAAATATAAAAGTTGGCATTACTGATTCCAGGTTGCAGACTTTGGACTTGCAAAGATTGCTTTTGATACAGATACTCATGTATCGACTCGAGTAATGGGAACTTTCGGGTAAAGCCATTCCTTATGCATATAGTTTGTCTAATTTGGCATAGATGATGGTTCAGTTCACTTGTTTCCTCTTAGCATACATTGGTTGTGTCATCTTTTGCTAAGATAAGTCTAATTAATGCAGCTACCTGGCTCCGGAGTATGCCTCCAGTGGGAAGCTTACTGACAAATCGGATGTCTTTTCTTTTGGAGTTGTGCTTCTAGAGTTGATAACCGGGCGTCGTCCAATTGACAAGAGTCGACCCTTTGTTGAAGATAGCATGGTTGATTGGGTCAGTAGTTTATAAACAATATATTTACTTGAGGCCTGTTATTATTAGTGATCTTGTCTGGTAGGGAAAAAGAACCAATTTCAGGACTTTGAGCTTCTAATCCCCCTCCTTTTATTTATTTATTCTTCTCCTCCATGTTTCCGTCTATCCCACCTTGAATGTCGTCAAAGAATTGACTACTCTAATGAAATTTCAGGCAAGGCCTTTGCTCACACAAGCCTTAGAAGATGTCAAATTTGATGCCATTGTTGATCCAAAATTGCACAAGGATTACGATACCGAGGAAATGACTCGGATGATTGCTTGTGCTGCTGCTTGCGTTCGTCATTCTGCACGACACCGTCCGCGAATGACACAGGTACATTGCTAGTTAAAAATCCTTTGTTTCAATATGAGAATGCATGTTTCCTTTTTTTTCTTATATTATAGAGATAATCTATGCTCTAGTTAGTGGTTTTTGCTCCTTTTACAAATCATGGGTTATCATTTCATTTGAGCTGGAAAAAAAAATTAGTTTCAGTGTCTCAGTTTGCTACAACTCGCTTTCTGGTATGACCGTTAATGCAAAATGGTCTACTATTGTGGAATAAGATTTGAACTTCATGTAATCAGGTCGCGTTCGAGCATTGGAAGGAAACCTCTCTGAGTGATTTAAATGAAGGAATTGTGCCCGGACATAGCAGAGCATATAGTCCTTATGGAAGCTCAGATTATGACACCAGTCAATATCAGGAGGATTTAAAGAAATTTAGGATGATGGCCTTGGAAAGCCAAGAACAAGCCACAAGCGAGTTTAGTGGCCCCACTAGTGAGTATGGCCTTCATCCATCCAGCTCAAGCAGTGGGTTTCAACAGACTACCCAAGAGATGGACTTGGGGAAAATGGCAGAGGATGGTCGTCATGCTAATGAAGGCTCGTAATATTAATATTATCTGGGAGGCTAGGCCCTAATTCCCACAGTTCCACGGTATGTCTGCAAGATTCGTGCTTGGAGAAACATCTTCGGAAGAAGAAAGTTCATGCTCTGCTTTGGCCTGTGGCTGCATGGTGTGAGTTGTTACTTGTAGATTGAAATGGATTAGATTTGGGAAAGGCAAAAGGTACATCAGGTGTCAGTACGTTTGTGTTGCTGATTTGAGTAGTATAGCTTGAGGTATTTTAAAGATTGTCGTCACTGCTAGAGAAATGTATAAGAAAGGAAGGACGAAAAAGTAGAGGCTCGAAAGTTGGGAAGCAATGGCGGATCCGGTTCAATTTATTACCCTCAGATGAGTTTCTATGATTGTCATCAGCTCGTACTCTTCCCATTACTTTCTGAAGAATGAATCTGCAAAATTTGGTTAATCCAAATTGCTATAGTTGCTTAAATTCTTTACATGCTGGTCCAAATCAATGTGATAATTTATGGGATTTTTTGTAGACCCGTTAAATGAGTGGATTGGATCGAAAATGGTCCTATTTATTTAATCTATTTTGACTCATATTTATATAGTGTAAATTATGTGACCGATCTCTACTTGACTCGATTTGTATTGCTAGAATCGATTAATATTCTAGGAAAAATCCTACGCTAACTTTAAGCTATATACTAATCGGATAAAAACTCCAAATTAAATTAACAAAAGAAAATAAAAATAAAAAATAGTAAATAAAATAAAAATGAAAAAGGAACCTATAATGAAATATTTATAAAGAATTTGACCAATTAAATAAATATTTATAAAGCTCGTTTAAATTTGCCTAGTATCTTACTTGATTTAATTTAGTGAGGCGGGCTTAGGGTTTACTTGTCTAAGGAAGGCATTGTTTAGAATATTAAATGTTCGTTAGGAGTAAGAATTCTCTTTTTTTTTTTTCAAATGCATACAGTCACATATCATCTCATACCACACCTTAGCAAACAACAATCATCATAAAATAGATTTAAAACACATTGAATAGGAACTTGAAAATACTAAGAATTGTACTACTCACAAGACTTCGTGAATGGATCTAGTGAGCTCGACATTTATAAAGCAAACTCTGACAATTACATTATACGATACAAAGGAGAATCTTTAACTTGACAAAGAAAGGAATTGAGATGGGAGTAAATTTCCAACTTTCAGTATTATACGTCACAAGCATAAGCATCCATCATTTTCCATCTTCAATTGCATTCAAAAGGTATAGCAGATTATATGTCATAAGCATGCACATGATATTTCATGCTTTTACTCAAACTAGTTTCAAATTTCAGCTCAGAACTTAAAATCTCTCACTATACGCCAACTTAGAACACTCCTCTGAACACCCATTCAGCAAAAAGCAAGACCCAGATGAGATAAAAACGTGAAATCTTAATGCAGAGGCGGAATCTGCAATCGGAACAAGAAATCACACTGGGGTCGCTACTTGCGCTAAGGAAGAACCCAATAAAGGGGATATTGAAGGAGTGACGGTAGAGACAGTGTTAACAATTAGCAGCCATCTTCCTATCTTTACTGTTGAAATGAGAAGAGAATGACTCACCGATAAAAAATGGAAGGCTCCAAATTCGGACTCGAAGCAGCACCCCCAACTCACTGATAAACCTATTTGAGGCTTCGGCAACCATGAATCGAGCTCCTTCTTTGATCAAGCATTTGGTCCGCCTCAAATGAAGGTCGCGAGGTGCGGCATTGAAGCAGGAGGCGGAAGGATCTGTGTCAAGGACACGGAGATGATGAAGATCGAGACAAGGGAAAAATGAAGACAGGGATGGAAATTGCTTGACCCAAATGAGGAGAAGAGAGACGTGATGGAGGCGTGTGGAGGCGAGCGGCCGGCTGCTTTGCATCGGAAGCTTTAGTCATCGACCATCGACGAGGATGAGAAAATAGTTCGTCATCTCCTGCACTTTTGTTAAGTGGGTCGCATAATATTTTAAATGGGTTGAAAATAGGTCATAAGTTTTAATATATTTTTTGACCCGTTTAAATCAAACTCATTTTTGACTCAGTTTTAGTTGGGTCTTTAAAAATATTTGATCTATATGCAATCCATATAAATAAAAATACGAGTCCAAAAATAGATCCGTGACCCATTTTACACCCCCTAGTTTTGTTCTTGAAACTGCTTATCAAGTTGGTTGAGGACATGGCAGTTTTGACTCATAGAGTTTCTTATGTAAAATTTTCTGAAACTCCTCTTTTTTTTTTTTTTTTTTTTTTTTTCAGAAATTAATTCGGAGGGCGTGCAAGATTTTGTGAAAACAGATTCATGTTCTCCGTTTAAGACAAAATTATTTCCGTTTTCGTCGGGGGATTTGGCAGACCCTTGCTTCAGTCGGACAATGAAAGCAATGAACACAAAAGCTTAGTGCTAGCGCCAAAAATTCTTCCATTTTATTACTCAAGCCAAACTTACGCGCAACTTCCTTAGATTGTATTATCGAAATTGACTTGGATCTTTATAAGTCTTGAACTAGAGAGATGAATTTAATCAGGGCATAACTTCCTAAGCTCGGTTTTGCTCACGACTGGTTATATTTGTTCCACAAGCCGCTATAGTCAAATATTGGATCAAGAAAATATAATAAAGCATGAAACTACGAACGAAACAGAGAGCCAGTGAATTATCATTCCCTTAACATTGGATCAAATTTTCACTAATGAATAATTTAGGCAGATGAGCCGAAAAAAGTAAAGCTTTTCATTAGCTGTTTCAATTAATTAGCTTTAGTTAACTCATACCTCAATTCCAGGCATCAGTATAGCTCATACTAATATGTGAGTGTATCCATTTATCTTCTCATGAAAAAGGGTTACTGACTAGACACTGAACTTGAGGCTTGTTCTTCTGCTCTTTCTTTCATAGCTTTACTTAAGAGGGGAAAAAGTATCCGCATATTTTATTGCGATGAACGTGTCTGCAAAAAGCTATCAGAGCACTTAAGTCCAGCTACTTGCTTTTTTTTTTTTAAATTTTTTATGAAGCTTTGAACGGCAACCCAAATCTTGGCCTGCCAGATCGTTGCCTACAGAAGAATGAAAATCCCATCTCCATCCCGGTCATTGCATCAGTTTCAGCCTTCTACGGTGCTCTTGTGGGCTCTGGCTACAATTTGGTTGATCAAAGAAAACAGATCAGGGTGACTTCTTCTTCTGCTTTTGTCGATAGATGTTTGATGACATTTCTAGGATAGTTTCATTAAGAAAGACAAGGTGGCAACTTGTCTGTTTTTACCTTCGCGAGAGTCCACTGTGTCCCTTGAAACCATGTTTTCCTTGTAAGTTCTGGCAAGTCACAAAGTGATTCTACAAGAAAGTGAGAGAATAGACAGACAAGAATTGCAGCCAAGCGTGATAAACAGATAGTAAAGCCGTTATCTTAGGGAGATTTACCTTGAAAGTCTGCTTAGCGAACTTCAAAAGTTGTGATGCAGTACTCATTGGTAACATTTGGGAATCTAAACAAGAGACGCAGCGATCCAGATCATTTAAATATAGCAAGCAATTATCTGCATAGTTAAAGGAGATTTTGCAAATATTGTAGGTTTGGATTGTCCGCATACTGGCTGGGAGCCGCCCATCATCCACAGAGACCTCAAGGCAACAAACATGTAAATTTTTTGGCAGAATTGGACACCCACAAGTTGTTCTTGTCTCTGTGATAGAATGTGATTGATTAAGTACTGCTATCAATTTCTTCCTTCAACTTTTTATGTGCAAGTAGGCCTCATAACTCTTGTCAAAAAAAAAAGAAAAAAAGAAAAAAAAAGAGTAGGCCTCATAAC